>NC_092741.1:12835085-12987585 GCF_047496795.1 Chiloscyllium punctatum | reverse complement strand
GGGGATTGTTGCGATATTATTGGGTGGTATTGTGTGATTGGTGTGGTATTTTAGGGATAATATTGGGGGATTGTTGGGATAGTATTGGGTGGTATTGTGTGATTGGTGTGGTATTATTGGGTAATATTGGGGGATTGTTGGGATAGTATTAGGTGGTAATGAGTTATTAGTGTGGTATTAGAACATAGAACATAGAACAGTACAGCACAGAACAGGCCCTTCAGCCCATGATGTTGTGCCGACCACTGATCCTCATGTATGCACCCTCAAATTTCTGTGACCATATGTATGTCGAGGAGTCTCTTAAATGTCCCCAATGACCCTGCTTCCACAACTGCTGCTGGCAACGCATTCCATGCTCTCACAACTCACTGTGTAAAGAACCCACCTCTGACATCCCCTCTATACTTTCCTCCAACCAGCTTAAAACTATGACCCCTTGTGTTAGTCATATATTAGCTTTCAAATTCAACCTTCCAAAATGCATCACCTCGCATTTATCCAGGTTAAACTCCATCTGCCACCTCTCAGCCCATCTCTGCATCCTGTCAATGTCCCGCTGCAGCCTACAACAGCCCTCTATACTGTCAACGACACCACCAACCTTTGTGTCATCTGCAAACTTGCTGACCCATCCTTCAATCCCCTCATCCAAGTCATTAATAAAAATTACAAACAGTAGAGGCCCAAGGACAGAGCCCTCTGGAACACCACTCACCACAGACTTTCAGGCAGAATATTTTCCTTCTACTACCACTCGCTGTCTTCTGTTGGCCAGCCAATTCTGTATCCAGACAGCTAAGTTCCCCTGTATCCCATTCCTCCTGATCTTCTGAATGAGCCTACCATGGGGAACCTTATCAAATGCCTTGTTGAAGTCCATATACACCACATCCACAGCTCGACCCTCATCAACTTTTCTAATTACATCCTCAAAGAACTCGATAAGGTTTGTGAGGCATGATCTGCATTTAATCAAGCCATGCTCTTCCAGATGGTCATAAATCCTATCCCTCAGAATCCTTTCTAACATCTTGCAGACCGACAGACGTGAGACTGACTGGTCTGTAATTGCTGGGGATTTCTCTATTTCCCTATTTCCCTATTTCCATTCCTGAAGAGAGGAATTACATTTGCCTCTCTCCAGTCCTCAGGTACGACTCCAGTGGAGAGCGAGGATGCAAAGATCTTCGCAAGTGGCGAAGCAATTGCATTTCTCGTTTCCCAAAGCAGCCGAGGACAAATCTGGTCCGGGTCTGGCGACTTGTCAATCTTAGTGTTTGACAAAATTTTCAGCACATTAGCTTCCTCTATCTCTATCCATTCCAGCATGCACACCTGCTCTTCAAAGGTTTCATTCACTACAAAGTTCATTTCTTTCATAAAGACAGAAGCAAAAAACTCATTTAGGGCTTCCCCTCCTTCCTCAGACTCCACACACAAGTTCCCAATGCTATCCCTGATCGGCCCTTCTCTTCCTTTGACCATTCTCTTATTCCTCACATAAGTGTAAAATGCCTTTGTGTTCTCCCTAATCCGTTCTGCCAAGCCTTTCTCGTGCCCCCTCCTGGCTCTCCTCCGACCATTTTTAAGCTCCTTCCTCGCCTGCCTGTAATCCTGTAGAGCTGAGCTTGACCCTAGCCTCCTCCACCTTATGTAAGCTACCTTCTTCCTTTTGATGAGAAGCTCCACCGCTCTCGTCATCCAAGGTTCCTTAATCTTACCCCTTCTTGCCTGTCTCAGAGGGACATATTTATTCATCACTCACAACAACTGTTCCTTAAACAGTCTCCACATGTCTATAGTGCCTTTACCATGGAACAATTGCTCCCAATCCATGCTTCCTAACTCATGTCTAATCGCGTCATAGCTTCCTCTTCCCTAATTAAACATCCTCCCATTTTGCCTAATTCTCTCCTTCTCCATAGCTATGTAGAATGTGAGACAGTTGTGGTCACTATCACCAAAATGCTCACCCACCACAAGATCTGATACGTGCCCCGGCTCGTTTCTGAGCACCAAGTCTAGAATGGCCTCTCCCCTCGTCAGCCTGTCAATGTTCTGAGTTAGGAAACCCTCCTGAACACACCTTACAAAAATAGCTCCATTCAAATCTTCTGCTCTAAGGAGGTTCCAATCAATATTGGGAAAGTTAAAGTCACCCATTACAACAACCCTACTACATCCACACTTTTCCAAAATCTGCCGAGCTATGCTTTCTTCCATCTTCCTGCTGCTATTGGGGGGCCTGTAGTAAACCCCTAATGAGGTGACTGCTCCCTTGCTGTTCCTAATTTCCACCCATCCTGACTCGGTAGGCAGATCTTCCTCGACAATGGAAGCTTCTGTAGCTGTGATACCCTCTCTGATTAATAGTGCACACCTCCTCCTCTTTTCCAATTGGGGGAATATTGGGGGATTGTTGGGATAGCATTGGGTGGTATTGTGTGATTGGTGTGGTATTATTGGGGGAATATTGCGGGATTGTTGGGATAGCATTGGGTGGTATTGTGTGATTAGTGTGGTATTATTGGGGGAATATTGGGGGACTGTTGGGATAGTATTGGGTGGTATTGAGTTATTAGTGTTGTATTATTGCGATAATATTTTGGGATTGTTGGGACAGTATTGTGTGGTATTGTGTGATTGGTGTGGTATTATTGGGGTAATCTTGGGGATTTGTTGGGATTGTATTGGGTGGTATTGTGTTATTAGTGTGGTATTATTGGGGTAATATTGGGAATTGTTGGGATAGGAGAAAGTGAGGACTGCAGATGCTGTAGATCAGAGCTGAAAATGTGTTGCTGGAAAAGCGCAGCAGGTCAGGCAGCATCCAAGGAACAGGAGAATCAACGTTTTGGGCATGAGCCCATCTTCAGTGGGGTTTGTTCGGATAGTATTGGGTGGTATTGTGTGATTGGTGTGGTATTATTGGGGGAATATTGGGGGATGGTTGGGATAGTATTGGGTGGTATTGTGTGGTATTGAGTTATTGGTCTGGGATTATTGGGGTAATATTGGGGGATTGTTGATTTTATTGGGTTGTATTGAGTTATTAATGTGGTATTATTGGGGTAATATTGGGGGATTGTTGGGATAGTATTGGGTGGTATTGAGTTATTACTGTGGTATTATTGGGGTAATATTGGGGGATTGTTGGGATAGTATTGGGTGGTATAGTGTGAATGGTGTGGTATTATTGGGTAATATTGGGGATTGGTGGGATCCTATTGGGTGGTATTGAGTTATTAGTGTGGTATTATTGGGTGATATCGGGGGATTGTTGGGTTTAGTATTGGGTGTGAAGGCGGGTATAAACCGCCCCGTGTTTACCGTGGAGTAAGGCCCACATCGGGAAAACCAGCAGTATCCATTTTAAAGCAAACAGTATTCATTTTAAGACAGCAGCTGCCAGACCGACCACATGATCGGGAGAAGGGGGGGCCCAAAGACAGATCCGAATACACACCAGACCAGACACTAGTCAGGACTCCAGACAATGGTCATGACTCACAGATCGAAACCCACCTTATAATCTCGTCAAGGTTCCAACTGACACACACCCATAACCTGATCATGCAAACAGTCCGACACAAAAGGCAAACACCAAAAAAAAGGATGAACCTAACAGACACTTTGGAAGTAACAAAGTGGGGTGGTGGGTGGGGGGGGGGGGGGGGGGTGATAGCCTCCAGCCCTCACGGAGAGACAAGCAGATAGCACCCGGACCCATTTACATAAAGATAAACAGCACACCTTTTGCACCTTTTGTGTATGCTGCCGACTCTCCGAGGACGGCAGGAAGCTTGACATTCACACATACTCCAGCCATGATTACCACCATTCACACTCATTCATACCCAATCTCCTACATCCTTACTCATGAAGTATATAACTTGTAACATCGCGCGGGAAACGGGAGAGCGATCGAGATTCGGACCTCGGTTGGTCTCCGCCGGCGTTAAATACTTCAATAAAGTTACCGATTGTCGAACCGCACTCTGGGCTCTGACTGAGATCATTTCATCCGCGCTAACAATTGGGAGCTCGTCCGGGATAACGACGGCTGCTGGATCTCTGCGAAGGCTCTGGGTGAGTATCTTTACTCTTTTACCTCTCCCGTAAAAGTTCCCCAGTGCCCCGCAAGGGACTCCGCTGCCGGCCGTTATCTGAACCTGTGAACAGAATGGGTCCGGCAGTCAGGTAACGATAGAGTACTCTGTAAGAGTGTGCGTGCACGTGTGTGTGTGTGTGAGTGATCCTTCGCGGGTGGGTGATTGGGGTCGCGAAGCACTGGTGAAGGTGTGCATCAGACTGTTTTGATTTTCGTTTCCTGTCATTTATTGTTGACGTGTTCTAGTGACTGATGGACTGAATTTCCTGGACCGACGACTTTAGGCATGAGACCCCGACAGATTGACCCCCCTGTGTAAAACACCGACAAACAAAGCCTTCCTGGATAACCTCTGCGGTGGGAGTTTAGGGGATCCCATTGTACATTGAGCCCGGTTTTTATTTTGGCGCCATTCCTCGAGTCCGCAGTAGGGTCTGGAAGGCTTACGCGTGCGACAAGACGGGAAGTCCTCCAAACCAGCCCGACGAGTGGAGCCTCTGGGCCAAGCTTTCGCCCATTGCCTCCGCAGTCCCGGGTGGTGGCCTCTGTGGGATTAGCGCGGAGAGGTCTGAGTTCACGCCCCTCCCCCCCGCACACGGGCACCTGGTTCACGCCCGGTGTTCGCGGGGCACGCACGGTCGTTGGGCGTTAGGCAGTGAGAGTGAGACTCACAGTAACCTGGGGTCGCACGAACGGGTATAGACACGCGCCCCGTTTGTACCTAACCCATACCTGCCTTCGTCGACCCGGGGGGGCTAGGGTCCGATTTCAGGGAGTGGGCTCCCCGACTGGGAGGTGAATAAGTTAGCGCCAGTTACATCTCTTGCGCTTCTACGCTGGTAGTTTTGTTATTTTCAAGTCCTCTTTCCATTACGCCCGCTGCGCTCCTCCCCCCCCCCCCCCCCCCCCCCCCAACCATGGCTGGCTGCGCGGCTGGCGATTTAGAATGGGGGCCAGAAGGCTCCCTTACTCGTTTCATAGCCGACGAGAATAAAAAGGTCATCAAGGCTATGCTCCGATCGGGCTGGTGGCCCGCTGACCCGCTGGATGCCCAGTGGGAGTGGTGGGCCCGCCAGAAAGGGATAGATACGAGAAAGCCTGCGTCCTTGAGCTTCAGGCACATGTTAGGCTCGCTAACAAGGTCCAACTATACGTTCAAGATAAACAGAAACAGGCCTCAGAACACCTCGAAGCCCAGGCGCTTGCCAACCGTACGATCCTACCGACATTATCTGAGCCTCCAAGCGCCCCGCCGTCCCCCACCTGGGACTGGGAGGGGCTCGTGGACAACACAGGCCCCCGGGAATCACACGCGAGCCTAGCTCGCGTCCCCCCGGTTAAAGTTGAATATACCCCCGGGGGTGGGGAGAAGGGGAAACCAGCGTCTCAAACCCACAACCCCCGCCTTAAAATGACATATGTCTCCTTAACCCCGGGTGATACCATTAAACTCCTGGACAGGCTCCCCACCCTCAAGCCCCGCCACAATAACGCTGAATTTTGGCAGCGGCTTAGGGAGATGCAGATCTGCCACAACCTCCACAATAGGGACATGGCCGGTCTGGTCCGGCCCAAACTCCCGGAGGACCTGTGGTCCAGGCTCCGACCCGCGCACCAGAATGGGTCCTGGTGCACTGACCTCAGCGACAGCCGTCCCAAACAGGAGGCCGGCCTTGGGGACTTTAAGGCCAACGTCAGCGAGGCTCTCGGCCACACGCCGGTCGACTGGAACGCCATTGTGGCCGTCACCCAGAAACCCGGCGAGGGTGCTCAGGAATATGGGGTCCGTAAGTTCAAGGCCTTCAAGGCGCATAGCGGGATCCCCGATGCTGACAGGCAGAACCCCGCATTTATCCAGCTATATAAGGATGGGTTAGGCCCCACACATCAGGCTGTCCTCCAGACAGGCCTGGTACCCTACGTCTCTTTCACGGAACTCGAGAATTGGGCCATGTCCCTCGATAACCAAGCCCTGGCCACCGTTACGGCACTTTCGACACCCGAGCCGCTCGTTTGCTACCGCTGCAGACAGACGGGTCACCACAAGTCTAACTGCCCGCTCTCCTTCCGACGCCCCGGAGACCCCGACTTGGGAGGGGGCAGCCCCGGCCAGGGCAGGGACAGCCCAGGTCAGCACCGGGCCCGTTCCCCACTGCGGCATGCCCACTGTTGGCGCCCCTCGTGCCCCAGCGAACGGGGAACCCCCAAGCAGGGAACCAATGGCGACCCACGGCCGCAAAAACCCCACGAACCCCGCAGCCCTAGCCCGAAGCCTTCCCCCGCCCCCACCCCCCCATCCCCAACTGGGATCAGCTCAGTCGTGGACAGCTGCTTGAGCTCTTACAGCTACTTGCCCGGCGTAAGGACTGAGTAGCGTCGGCCCCCGCCCGAGGGAGCCGACCCCCGTATCTGGGTTTCTGCATCGCTTGGGGGCCGCCGATGCAACATTTTGATAGATACAGGGCCGTCAGTCTCCCTCACCGACCTCGACCTCCCCTCCACCCATCACTCCATTTCCATCACGGGGGTGGGGGGAAGCTCGGTTGTGGCCCGGCGTAGTGAGGCCACCCTCCTGGAGATCGATGACATTCTACTCCCCATCCACTTCTGGGTTTGTCCGAACTCGGAAGAGACGGTCCTGGGCATTGACCTGCTGGGTGAACTGGGAGCGGTGGTGGACGCGTTCCACCGGCGCCTCCTATGGACGTCCCGCAAATCCCATAAGAGCGCCCTTGAGGGTAGATGGGTCCCCACTAGATCGGTCGCTGCACTCGCGCCCTGCGTCCCTATCACCCGGGACTGGATCAGAGACGGTGCCTTCGGAACAGTCTGCCAGTTGGTCCTGGAGGTCTGGGCCATGAGCAAGCAGGACTGCGGCCTTGTCCGTTCCCCTCCTGAGCGGATACTCGGCCCTGCACACCCCCCGCACCGACAGTACCCGATCAAACCCAAGGCGCTGCGCACCATGGAGACCATTGTGGCCGAACTCACCAGCCGTGGTGTCTTGCGACCCGCGGTGTCCACTACCAACTCCCCCATATGGCCTGTCCATAAGCCGGATGGGAGCTATCGGCTCACCATCGATTATACGGCACTCAACCGGGTCACACCCAAAGAGCACCCCATTGTTGCCAGCCGTCCACCATCTTTAACGGCCTAGAGCCTTCCCACCGGATCTTTACTGCCCTGGACGTGGCAAACGGCTTCTGGTCCATCCCGCTGCACCGTGACTCTCAGGACAAGTTTGCCTTCACGCTGCGAGACAGGCAATACACATGGACCCGGCTGCCACAAGGCTTTCACAACAGGCCCAACATTTTCCACAGGGTCAGGAGTCGGACCCTCAAGGAATGCGACCTATCCCTTTACTCTAGCACCCTCTTACAGTACGTGGACGACCTCCTGATCGCGTCCACGGACGCGCGCTCCCACCTGGGAGCCCTGACCACCGTCCTGCGCACCCTCGCCTGGGCAGGTTTTAAAACCAACCCTGGCCACAGTCCGATACCTGGACCACGACATTAGCCAGGGCAGCAAGACCCTGCCTCCCGATCATAAGTCGGCCATTGCCGACATGCCACGGCCGGACACGGTCAGGGGAATCCGCCGCGTTATGGGCCTTTTCAACTACTGCCGCACCTTCATAGCGCATTTCGCCACCATCGCTGAGCCCATCCAGTGCCTGGTAAAGGGGGGTAGGCCTGGGGCAGAGAGGGTGGAGTGGGGCCCCGAGCAAGAAGATGCCTACTCAAAGCTAAAAGCCCACCTCCTCAGTGCCCCGGCCCTGCGCCTTCCCGATATCTCTAAGCCCTTTCACGTCTTCTATAGCCTGGAAGGGGGGTTCTATAGCGCCGTGGTCACCCAACTCTCCGGGGACCACATGAAGCCCGTAGGGTACTACTCTACTAAGGAGTCCCCGGTCGTGAGGGGGATGCACCACTGCGTGGCCGCACTTGACTGTGCCGTGTGGGCGGTCCGTGTGTACGAGCTGGTCACCATGTCCGGTCAGATCATCCTGCACACCGGACACACTATAGTGGAGCTCCTGAATACGGGACGCCTCCGAACCGTCTCTGACGCCTGTAGGGCAACCTGGGAGGCAGTCCTCCTCCCCTGGGACCAATCCATTAGAATAGTTAGGGACACGGGAACGAACCCCGCGGACGGGATTATAACTGTAGGGGAACCCCACCACTGCCAGGCCGTCATGGAGTCGGCTGAGGAGGACTACCTTGCTGATAGTCCTATCTCGGACCCCGACCTGGTCCTATACATTGATGGCTCACGCCGGTTGGTTGAGGGGTCCTACCGGACGGGTTGGGCAGTGGTCGACAACACCGGGGCCACCCGAGAACAGGGCACATTAGACGGCGATACCTCAGCCCAAGACGCGGAGCTGGTCGCCCTCACGGCAGCGCTCCGCATGGGAGCGGGCAAGTGGGTGAATATTTTCACCGACAGCCAGTACACTTTTGGGGTAGTCCATGACTACATGACAGCATGGAGCTGCCGGAGTTTCATCACGGCCGGCGGCGGCCAGATAAAACACCAGAACACAGTCCAGGACTTAGTGGCGGCAGCGCCCCTTCCCCTGCTCACGGCCGTTGTATAAATCAAGGCGCACCAGCGGGCCACCACCGCCGAACAGTTAGGGAACCATTGGGCCGACCAGGCCGCCAAAGGCGCTGCAGGTGCCCCTCTACCCCCCGTACGCGCTGCGACTGTGAATGAAGTCCGGGACGTTAACGTCCTGGACGTCCAGAATGGCGCTCAGCCCGAGGAAAGGGAGGACTGGAGGGCAAGGGGCGCGATCCCCGACCCCGATGGGGTATGGCGCTGTGACGGCAAGGTAGTGGCCCCCGCAGCAATCAGAACAACCCTGATACAACTACATCACGAGCCTGACCACACAGGCCGGGAGGGGACCCTCGCGAGGCTTCAGACCAACTGGTGGTGGCCCAGACTTGGCCGCAACGTGGCCAAGCACTGCCGCCGGTGCATTGTCTGCGCCCAACATAACCCAGGGAGGCCCTTGCGCATTCCTATGGCCCACCAACCACGGCCCAAGGGGTCCTGGGAGAACCTCCAGGTCGACTTCACAGGACCCTTGCCTGCCAGCCGCAGCAAGAAGTACTGCCTGGTCATAGTCGACCACTTCACGCGCTGGGTAGAGGCTTTCCCGACACGGGACTGCACATCAGCCACTGTGGCCAGAATCCTGGCATTCGACATCTTTCCGCGATGGGGGGGTCCCCCTCCAGATTGACTCAGACCGGGGAACACATTTCACGGGACGCGCGATGAAACTGGCCTGCTGCCTCCTGGGTATCAGGCAGCGCTTCCATGTCCCCTTCCACCCCCAGAGTTCGGGCATGGTCGAACGCATGAACTGGACCCTCAAAGTGGCGAGCGCGAAAGCGATCTCCGAGACCGGTCAGGGCTGGGTGGATGTCCTGCCCTGCATTCTGATGCGCCACAGAGCCACCCCGGGCCATTCCACTGGCCTCACTCCCTTCGAACTCATGACGGGCAGGGCCATGCGACTACCCGAGACCGTCATCGAAGGGGGTGAAGACATGGCCCCACTTAGGGATAGGATGGCCCATTACATCAGACAGACCGCCTGCGATCAACACGACATCAGGGACCAAACGAAACAGCAGCAACAACCGCCTCCCCAACCCCTCCCGGGCGTTGGGGACAAAGTCCTGGTCCAGGCCGCCCCCGACCGGCCCGGCTTCGCCCCTCGGTGGCTGGGGCCGCACGAGATCATCCTCACCAGCGACACCTGCACCTGCTTCGATATGAAGGGGAAGGGCAGGTGGAAACATTGGTCCCAACTTAAACCTTTCCCCCAGGGCCCGACTGGACGGACGACAAAGACTTAGACGGTGGTCCCCGTCCCTAACCACTCGGGGCCAATATGTGGAGTGGCCGGAGCACAGGCTTCCTCTGGTCTCTGCGCCAAGCCACACTGGGCCGATACATGGAGTGGCCGGAACATCGGCCCAGCCACCTGACTGGCAGCCACCACCGACTTATTCCCCCACTCACCCGCACTCCCCCGATTCGCCTGATGGGATTTTAACACTTTCTCCCCTTACAGCAACAGTGGTGGACCGGTTTGGGAGTGGGGGGGTGGGGCCGCAGAACACATGTACGTTTACTGATCATACACCCTGACGAGGGTGTCTCTCTCTCTCTCTCTCCCTTTCTCTTTTCTTTCACAGATCATGTCCCACCGGTGCACCGTCCTCCACCTCCTCCTCTTCGCCATAGGACTTATACCCTCTTCCTCCGGAGCTCCAGACAATGTCTACCGCCATGGCTTTGCCTTCAACTCATCCAGTGCCATCTGCATCCCTGCGAGGGATAAGCCTGACGAGGTCGACACATTTTTTAACGCCTGGCTGGAGGTCCTCTCGGACATACAGACAATCTGCCTACTCTGCACGTTGGAGCGCGACCCACGACCAACCTGCCTACAACGTGCAGAGGCTATGGACCTGGGGGGGGGGGGGCATGTTCGGAACGATGTGCGCTATGCCAGACGACCTCACTTCGGCCCCGGCTTTTGACGCGTTCGCGATACGGGACCTGTCTGTTTGCGGTTACTATGAACCGACCAATGCCGCCATGATTTCTCTATATTTGTGTTTCTCGCCCCCCCCCCCCAACCACACCACCAACAACCACGACTCCCGAGATACTACCATGCCCCTCTCTGAGGCCGGGGCCCACGGGGGGACTGGTATTATGGGAGGAGGGGGAAGTCCTTTATGGTAACGTCCGACACGAGGTCGTGCCCGTGCTGGTCAATATATCGGGCATCCGGGTACCGGAATATTGCACAGCACAGGTACGCAGCCTATACACCATGATGGGAACAGAGGTGATAGAGAGGGCTATAGATGCCATGGGGGCAACCCACTATCAAACCGACATACACAACACACAACAACACAGACGGGACATTATCAGTGACGCGCTCACAGGACTCAACACAGGAACATCCGTGGTAAACTCCCTAGATATCCAGGGCCTTAACGAGAAAGCCGAACAGCTAAAAGGGGTGATGAGAGACCTGTTAGCAAGATCCCTCACACACCAGGCAGAACAGGCATTTCTGGGGGAAGAGGGAGCACACATTCAGCTCGACAGCATTGCAGTCCTGGAGACACATGCCCACACCGTCAACCGCCTTAGTGATCGGGAAAGGGAGAACACGGCTCACATTCAGGAGGGGCAGCTGTGCCATGTGTATGGTCTGTGGATGGTAGCCCAGATCCGACACAACCTGGATCAGATACAAAGGGGGGAGGTACCTGACTGGATCGATAGCACCAAACTAGCCTCACTCGCAGGACGCTCCGGGCCGCTTGATAGCCGGACCCTGAAGGGAATGACCCGGGTGTATTCGGTGATTCCCGACTGTGAGGTCAGTGAGGCAACGGGAGTCGGGATGGTCCTCCTGATCCCAGTGTGGTATTGTTGGGGTAATATTGGGAGATTGTTGGGATAATTTTGGGTGGTATTGTGCCATTAGTGTGGTATTATTGGGGTATTATTGGGGATTGTTGGGATAGTATTGGGTGGTATTGTGTGATTGGTGTGGTATTATTGGGGAAATATTGGGGATTGTTGGAATAGTATTGGGTGGTATTGAGGTATTAGTATGGTATTATTGGCCGAATAGTGGGGTTTTGTTGGGATAGTATTGGGTGATATTGTGTTATGAGTGTGGTATTATTGGGGTAATATTGGGGGACTGTTGGGATAGTATTGGGTGGTATTCAGTGATTAGTGTGGTATTATTCGGGTAATTTTGGGGGATTGTTGGGATAGTATTGGGTGGTATTGTGTATTTGGTGTGGTATTATTGGGGTAATATTGGGGGATTGTTGGGAAAGTATGGATGGTATTGAGTTATTAGTGTGGTAGTATTAGCGTAATATTGGGGGACTGTTGGGATAGAATTGGATGATATTGTGTGATTGGTGTGGTATTATTGGGTTAATATTGGGGGATTGTTGGGATAGTATGGGTTGATACTATGTGATTGGTGGGGTATTATTGGGGGAATATTGGGGGATTGTTGGGTTTAGTATTGGATGGTATTGCACAATTGGTGTGGTATTATTGGGATAATATCGGGGATTGTTGGGATCGTATTGGGTGGTATTGTGTGATTGGTGTGGTATTATTGGGGGAGTAGTGAGGGATTGTTGGGATAGTATTGGGTGTTATTGAGTTATTAGTGTGGTATTATTGGGGAATTGTGGGGATGGTATTGGGTGATACTGAGTTATTCGTGTGGTATTGTTGGGGTAATATTGGGGGATTGTTGGGATAGTATTGGGTGGTATTGTGTGATTGGTGTGGTATTATTGGGATAACATTGGGGATTGTTGGGATAGTATTGGGTGGTATTGTGTGATTGGTGTGGTATTATTGGGATAACATTGGGGATTGTTGGGATAGTATTGGGTGGTATTGTGTGATTGGTGTGGTATTATTGGGGGAATATTGGTGGATTGTTGGGATAGAATTGGGTGGTATTGTGTGATTGGTGTGGTATTATTGGGATAACATTGGGGATTGTTGGGATAGTTTTGGGTGGTATTGTGTGATTGGTGTGGTATTATTGGGGGAATATTGGTGGATTGTTGGGATAGAATTGGGTGGTATTGTGTGATTGGTGTGGTATTATTGGGATAATATTGGGGATTGTGGGGATAGTATTGGGTGGTATTGAGTTATTGGTCTGGTATTGTTGGGGTAATATTTGGGGGATTGTTGGGATAGTATTGAGTGGTATTGAGTTATTACTGTGGTATTATTGGGGTAATATTGGGGGACTGTTGGGATAGTATTAGGTGATATTTTGTTATTGGTGTGGTCTTATTGGGGAAATATTGGGGGCTTGTTGGGATAACATTGGGTGGTATTGTGTGATTGGTGTGGTATTGTTGGGGTTATACTGTGTTGTTCCCTGTTTCTCTTTGTTTATCCCCATGTTGTTCCCTGTTTCTTTGTGTTTTTCCCCATGTTGTACCCTGTTTCTCTTTGTTTATCACTGTGTTGTTCCCTGTTTCTCTGTCTTTTCCCCATGTTGTTCCCTATGTTTCTCTGTGTTTTCCCTGTGTTGTTTCCTGTTTCTCTGTGTTTTTCCCGTATTGTTCCCTGTTTCTCTATGTTTTTCCCATGTTGTTCCCTATGTTTCTTTGTGTTTTCCCTGTGTTGTTCCCAGTTTGTCTGTGTTTTTCCTTGTGAAGTTCCCTGTTTCTCTGTGTTTTGCCCTGTGTTGTTCCCTATGTTTCTCTGTGTTTTTCCTGTGTTGTTCCCTGTTTCTCTGTGTTTTTCCCTGTGATGTTCCCTGTTTCTCAGTGTTTTCCCCGTGTTGTTCCCTGTTTCTGTGTTTTTCCCATGTTGTTCCCTATGTTTCTCTGTGTTTTTCCCTGTGATGTTCCCTGTTTGTCTGTGTTTTTCCCTGTGATGTTCCCTGTTTCTCAGTGTTTCCCCCATATTGTTCCCTGTTTCTGTGTTTTCCCCATATTGTTCCCTGTTTCTCTTTGTTTTCCCCATGTTGTTCCCTGTTTTTCTGTGATATTCTCTGTGTTGTTCCCTGTTTCTCTGTGATTTTCCCCATATTGTTCCCTGTTTTTCTGTGTTTTACCCTGTGTTGTTCCCTATGTTTCTCTTGGTATTCCCAGAGTTGTTCCCTGTTTTTCTGTGTTTTCCCCATGTTGTTCCCTGTTTCTCCCTGTTATCCCCGTGTTGGTTCCTATGTTTCTCTGTGTTTTCCCTGTGTTGTTCCCTGTTTCTCTGTGGTTTCCCCGTACTGTTCCCTGTTTTTCTGTGTTTTTCCCTGTGTTGTTCCCTGTTTCTCTGTGTTTATCCCGTGTTGTTCCCTACGTTTCTTTGTGTTGTGCCCGTGTTGTTCCCTGTTTCTCTGTGGTTTTCCCTGCGATGTTCCCTGTTTCTTTGAGTTTTCCCCGTGTAGTTCCCTATGTTTCTCTGTGTTTTTCCCTGTGTTGTTCCCTGTTTCTCTGTGTTTTCCCTGTGTTGTTCCCTATGTTTCTCTGCATTTTTCCGGTGTTGTTCCCTATATTTCTCTGTGTTTTTCCTCGCTTAGTTCCCTGTTTTCCGGGTGTATCCTTGTGTTGTTCCCTATGTTTTCTGTGTTTTTCCTGTGATGTCCCCTGTTTCTCTGTGTATTCCCCGTGTTGTTCCCTGTTTCTCTGTGTTTTCCCTGTGTTGTTCCCAATTTTCCCCATGTTTTTTTCTGTGTTGTTCCCTATGTTTCTCTGTATTTTCCCTGTGTTGTTCCCAGTTTCTCTGTGTTTTCCCGCGTTGGTCCCTATGTTTCTCTGTGATTTTCCCCACGTTGTTCCCTGGTTCTGTGTTTTCCCCATGTTGTTCCCTGTGATTTTCTATGTTTATCCCCGTGTTGTTCCCTGTTTTTCTGTTTTCCCCATCTTGGCCCCTATGTTTTTCTGTGTTTTTCCCCATGTTATTCCCTGTTTCTCTGTGTTTTCACCATATTGTTCCCTATGTTTCTCTGTATTTTCCCTGTATTGTTCCTATTTCTCTGTGTTTTCCCCATGTTGTTCCCTATGTTTCTCTGTGTTTTTCCCTGCATTGTTCCCTGTTTCTCTGTGTTTGTCCCTGCGATGTTACCTGTTTCTCTGTGTTTTCCCTGCGTTGTTCCCTATATTTCTCTGTGTTTTTCCCTGTGATGTTCCCTCTTTCTTAGTGTTTTCCCCATGTTGTTCTCTATGCTTCTCTGTGTTTTCCCGGTGTTGTCCCCTGATTCTCTGTGTTTTGTCCCCATATTGTTCCCTATGTTTCTCTGTGTTTTCCCCGTGTTGTTCCCTGTTTCCCTGTGTTTTTCCCTGCGATGTTCCCTAAATCTTTGTGTTTTCCCCGTGTGGTTCCCGATGTTTCTCTGTGTTTTCCCCATATTGTTCCCTATTTTCTCTGTATTTTCTCTGTGTTCTTCCCTATTCCTCTGTGTGTTCCCTGTGTTGTTCCCTATGTTTCTCTGTGTTTTCCCTGTGTTGTTCCCTGTTTCTCTGTGATTTTCCCCATGTTGTTCCCTGTTTCTCTATTTTCCTCATGTTGTTCCCTGTGATTTTCTGTGTTTATCCCCGTGTTGTTCCCTGTTTTTCTGTTTTCCCCGTGTTGGTCCCTATGTTTTTCTGTGTTTTTCCCCATGTTATTTCCTGTTTCTCTGTTTTCCCCTTGTTGTTCCCTGTTTCTCTGTGTTTTCCCGATATTGTTCCCTATGTTTCTCTGTATTTTCCCTGTGTTGCTCCCTATTTCTCTGTGTTTTCCCTGTGTTGTTCCCTATGTTTCTCTGTCTTTTTCCCTGTGTTGTTCCCTCTTTCTCTGTGTTTTTCCCTGTGTTGTTCCCTGTTTCTCTGTGTTTTCCCCATATTGTTCCCTACGTTTTCTCTGTGTTTTCCCTGTGTTGTTCCCTGTTTCTATGTGTTTTCCCCGTGTTGTTCCTTGTTTCTCTGTGTTTCCCCGTGTTGTTCCCTGTTTCACTCTAATTTTTCCGCGTGTTGTTCCCTACGTTTCTCCATGATTTTCCCCGTGTTGTTCCCTGTTTCTGTGTTTTTTCCTGTGTTGTTCGCTATGGTTCCCCTGTTTTCCCCATGTTGTGCCCTCTTTCTCTGTTTTTTCCTGGGTTGTTCCCTGTTTCTCTCTGTTTTCCCCGTGTGGTTCCCTATGTTTCTCTGAATTTTCCCCATGCTGTTCCCTATGTTTCTCTGCATGTTTCCCTGTGTTGTTCCCAGTTTCTCTGAGTTTTCCCCATGTTGTTCCGTTTCTCTGTTTTCCTATGTTGTTCCCTGTGATTTTCTGTGTTTTTCCCCATGTCGTTCCCTGTTTTTCTCATTTCCCCGTGTTGTTCCCTATGTTTTTCTGTGTTTTCCCCATGGAATTCCCTGTTTCTCTGTTTTCCCCATGTTGTTCCCTGTTTCTCTGTTTTTCCCTGCATTGTTCCCTGTTTCTCTGTGTTTTTCCCTGCGATGTTCCCTGTTTCTCTGTGTTTTCCCTGTGTTGTTTCCTGTTTCTCTATGTTTTCCCCATCTTGTTCCCTGTTTCTCTGTTTTCCCTGTGATATTCCCTGTTTCTCTGTGTTTTCCCTGTCTTGTTTCATGTTTCTCAGTGTTTTTCCCTGTGTTGTTTCCTGTTTATCTGTGTTTTTCCCCGTGTTGTTCCCTGTTTCTCCCTGTTATCCGTGTGTGGTTCCCTACGTTTCTCTGTGTTTATCCCTGTGATGTTCCCTATGTTTCTCTGTGTTTTCCCTGTGATGTTCCCTGTTTCTCTGTGTTTTCCCTATGTTGTTTCCTGTTTCTCTATGTTTTTCCCTATTTTGTTCCGTTTCTCTGTGTTTTCCCTGTGTTGTTCCCTATGTTTCTCTGTGTTTTCCCTGTGTTGTTCCCTGTTTCTCAGTATTTTCCCTGTGTGGTTCCCTATGTTTCTCTATGTTTTCCCTGTGTTGTTCCTTGTTCCTCTGTGTTTCTATCTAATTTTTCCCCGTGTTGTTCCTTATGTTTCTCCATGATTTTCCCCATGTTGTTCCCATTTCCACATGGTTTTTGCCATTTTTTCTATTTCCCCTGTTTTCTCCACGATACACCCTATGCTTTCCCATGTTTTTCCCTGTGTTGTTCCTGATGTTGCTCATTGTTGCTCCTTGTTTCTCTGTTTTGTTCCCCGTGTTGTTCAATGTGGTTTCCTGTGTTTTCCCCGTGTTGTTCCCTATGTTTCCCCATGTCTTTCCCTGTGTAGTTCACTATGGTTCCCTGTGTTTTCCCCATGTTGTGCCCTCTTTCTCTGTGTCTTTCCCTGTGTTGTTCCCTGTTTCTCTGTGTTTTTCCCTGTGATATTCCCTGTTTCTCTGTGTTTTCCCTGTCTTGTTTCATGTTTCTCAGTGTTTTTCCCTGTGTTGTTTCCTGTTTATCTGTGTTTTTCCCCGTGTTGTTCCCTGTTTCTCCCTGTTATCCGCGTGTGGTTCCCTACGTTTCTCTGTGTTTATCCCTGTGATGTTCCCTACGTTTCTCTGTGTTTTCCCTGTGATGTTCCCTGTTTCTCTGTGTTTTCCCTATGTTGTTTCCTGTTTCTCTGTGTTTTTCCCTATTTTGTTCCGTTTCTCTGTGTTTTCCCTGTGTTGTTCTCTATGTTTCTCTGTGTTTTCCCTGTTTCTCAGTATTTTCCCTGTGTGGATCCCTATGTTTCTCTATGTTTTCCCTGTGTTGTTCCTTGTTTCTCTGTGTTTCTATCTAATTTTTCCCCGTGTTGTTCCTTATGTTTCTCCATGATTTTCCCCATGTTGTTCCCATTTCCACATGGTTTTTGCCATGTTGTTCTATTTCCCCTGTTTTCTCCACAATACACCCTATGCTTTCCCATGTTTTTCCCTGTGTTGTTCCTGATGTTGCTCATTGTTGCTCCTTGTTTCTCTGTTTTGTTCCCTGTGTTGTTCAATTTGGTTTCCTGTGTTTTTCCCGTGTTGTGCCCTCTTTCTCTGTGTCTTTCCCTGTGTTGTTCCCTGTTTCTATGTGTTTTCCCCGTGTTGTTCCTTGTTTCTCTGTGTTTCCCCGTGTTGTTCCCTGTTTCACTCTAATTTTGCCGCGTGTTGTTCCCTACATTTCTCCATGATTTTCCCCATGTTGTTCCCTGTTTCTGTGTTTATCCCTGTGATGTTCCCTATGTTCCTCTGTGTTTTCCCTGTGATGTTCCCTGTTTCTCTGGGTTTTCCCTATGTTGTTTCCTGTTTCTCTGTGTTTTTCCCTATTTTGTTCCGTTTCTCTGTGTTTTCCCTGTGTTGTTCCCTGTTTCTCTGTTTTCCTCATGTTGTTCCCTGTGATTTTCTGTGTTTTTCCCCATGTTATTCCCTGTTTCTCTGTTTTCCCCTTGTTGTTCCCTGTTTCTCTGTGTTTTCCCCATATTGTTCCCTATGTTTCTCTGTGTTTTCCCTGTGTTGCTCCCTGTTTCTCTGTGTTTTTCCCCTTGTTGTTCCCTGTTTCTCAGTTTTCCCCATGTTGTTCCCTATGTTTCTCTGCATTTTTCCCATGTTCTTCCATATGTTTCTCTGTATTTTTCCCTGCGATGTTACCTGTTTCTCTGTGTTTTCCCCGCATTGTTCCCCATATTTCTCTGTGTTTTTCCCTGTGATGTTCCCTGTTTCTCAGTGTGTTCCCCATGTTGTTCTCTGTGTTTCTCTGTGTTTTCCCCGTGTTGTTCCATGTTTCTCTGTGTTTTCCCCATATTGTTCCCTATGTTTCTCTGTGTTTTCCCCATGTTGTTCCATGTTTCTCTGTGTTTTCCCCATATTGTTCCCTATGTTTCTCTGTGTTTTCCCTGTGTTGTTCCCTATGTTTCTCTGTGTTTTTCCCTGCGATGTTCCCTAAATCTTTGTGTTTTCCCCGTGTGGTTCCCTATGTTTCTCTGTGTTTTCCCCATATTGTTCCCTATGTTTCTCTGTATTTTCCCTGTGTTGTTCCCTATTTCTCTGTGTTTTCCCTGTGGTGTTCCCAATGTTTCTCTGTGTTTTCCCTGTGTTGTTCCCTGTTTCTCTGTGTTTTCCCCGTGTTGTTCCCTGTTTCTCTATGTTTTTCCCTGTGTTGTTCCCTCTTTCTCTGTGTTTTTCCTTGTGTTGTTCCCTGTTTATCTCTGTTTTCCCCGAGTGGTTCCCTATGTTTCTCCAAATTTTCCCCATGCTGTTCCCTATGTTTCTCTGTGTTGTTCCCTATGTTTCCCCATTTTTTTTCTGTGTTGTTCCCTATGTTTCTCTGTATTTTCCCTGTGTTGTTCCCAGTTTCTCTGTGTTTTCCCATGTTGGTCCCTATGTTTCTCTGTGATTTTCCCCATGTTGTTCCCTGTTTCTCTGTTTTCCTCATGTTGTTCCCTGTGATTATCTGTGTTTATCCCCGTGTTGTTCCCTGTTTTTCCATTTTCCCCGTGTTGGTCCCTATGTTTTTCTGTGTTTTTCCCCATGTTATTTCCTGTTTCTCTGTTTTCCCCTTGTTGTTCCCTGTTTCTCTGTGTTTTCCCCATATTGTTCCCTATGTTTCTCTGTATTTTCCCTGTGTTGCTCCCTATTTCTCTGTGTTTTCCCTGTGTTGTTCCCTATGTTTCTCTGTGTTTTCCCTGTGTTGTTCCCTGTTTCTCTGTGTTTTCCCCGTGTTGTTCCCTATGTTTCTCTTTGTTTTTCCCTGTGCTGTTCCCTGTTTCTCTGTGTTTTCCCGTGTTGTTCCCTATGTTTCTCTGTGTTTTCCCTGTGTTGTTCCCAGTTTCTCTGTGTTTGCCCGTGTTGTTCCCTGTTTCTCTCTAATTTTTCCCCGTGTTGTTCCCGTTTCCACATGGTTTTTGCCATGTTGGTCTATTTCCCCTGTTTTCCACACTATACACCCTATACTTTCCCATGTTTTTCCCTGTGTTGTTCCTGATGTTGCTGCGTGTTGCTCCTTCTTTCTCTGTTTTGTTCCCGTGTTCAATATGTTTCCCCGTGTTTTCCCCGTGTTGTTCCCTATGTTTCCCCGTGTCTTTCCCTGTGTTGTTCACTATGGATCCCCGTATGTTCCCCATGTTGTGCCCTCTTTCTCTGTGTTTTTCCCTGTGTTGTTCCCTATGTTTCCCCGTGTCTTTCCCTGTGTTGTTCCCTATGGATCCCCGTATGTTCCCCATGTTGTGCCCTCTTTCTCTGTGTTTTTCCTTGTGTTGTTTCCATTTTCTCTCTGTTTTCCCCGTGTGGATCCCTATGTTTCTCCAAATTTTCCCCATGCTCTTCCCTATGTTTCTCTGCGTGTTTCCCTGTGTTGTTCCCTATGTTTCTCTATGTTTTCCCCATATTGTTCCCTGTTTTCTCTGTATTTTCCCTGTGTTGTTCCCTATTTCTCTGTGTTTTCCCTGTGGTGTTCCCTATGATTCTCTGTGTTTTCCCTGTGTTGTTCCCTGTTCCTCTGTGTTTTCCCCGTGTTGTTCCCTATGTTTCTCTGTGTTTTTCCCTGTGTTGTTCCCTGTTTCTCTGTGTTTTCCCTGTGTTGTTCCCCATGTTTCTCTGTGTTTTTCCCTGTGTGGTTCCCTGTTTCTCTGTGTTTTCCATGTGTTGTTCCCTATGTTTCTCTGTGTTTTCCCTGTGTTGTTCCCTCTTTCTCTGTGTTTTTCCCTGTGTTGTTCCCAGTTTCTCTGTGTTTTCCCGTGTTGGTCCCTATGTTACTCTGTGTTTTTCCCCATGTTGTTCCCTGTTTCTCTGTTTTCCTCATGTTGTTCCCTGTGATTTTCTGTGTTTATCCCCGTGTTGTTCCCTGTTTTTCTGTTTTCCCCGTGTTGGTCCCTATGTTTTTCTGTGTTTTTCTCCGTGCTATTTCCTGTTTCTCTGTTTTCCCCTTGTTGTTCCCTGTTTCTCTGTGTTTTCCCCATATTGTTCCATATGTTTCTCTGTATTTTCCCTGTGTTGCTCCCTATTTCTCTGTGTTTTCCCTGTGTTGTTCCCTATGTTTCTCTGTGTTTTCCCTGTGTTGTTCCCTGTTTCTCTGTGTTTTCCCCGTGTTGTTCCCTATGTTTCTCTTCGTTTTTCCCTGTGCTGTTCCCTGTTTCTCTGTGTTTTCCCATGTTGTTCCCTATGTTTCCCTGTGTTATTCCCTGTTTCTCTATGTTTTCCCTGTGTTGTTCCTTGTTTCTCTGTGTTTCTCTCTAATCTTTCCCCGTGTTGTTCCCTATGTTTCTCCATGCTTTTCCCCATGTTGTTCCCGTTTCCACATGGTTTTTGCCATGTTATTTTATTTCCCCTGTTTTCCCCACGATACACCCTATACTTTCCCATGTTTTTCCCTGTGTTGTTCCTGATGTTGCTCCGTGTTGCTCCTTGTTTCTCTGTTTTGTTCTCCTTGTTGTTCAATATGTTTCCCCGTGTCTTTCCCTGTGTTGTTCCCTATGGATCCCCGTATTTTCCCCATGTTGTGCCCTCTTTCTCTGTGTTTTTCCTTGTGTTGTTTCCATTTTCTCTCTGTTTTCCCCGTGTGGATCCCTATGTTTCTCCAAATTTTCCCCATGCTCTTCCCTATGTTTCTCTGCGTGTTTCCCTGTGTTGTTCCCTCTGTTTCCCCATGTTTTTTTCTGTGTAGTGCCCTATGTGTCTCTGTATTTTCCCTGTGTTGTTCCCAGATCTCTGTGGTTTCCCGTGTTGGTCCCTATATTACTCTATGATTTTCCCCATGTTATTCCCTGTTTCTCTGTTTTCCTCATGTTGTTCCCTGTGATTTTCTGTGTTTTTCCCCATGTTATTCCATGTTTCTCTGTTTTTCCCTGCATTGTTCCCTGTTTCTCTGTGTTTTTCCCTGCGATGTTCCCTGTTTCTCTGTGTTTTCCCGGTGTTGTTTCCTGTTTCTCTGTGTTTTCCCTGTGTTGTTTCATGTTTCTCTGTGTTTTCCCTATGTTGTTTCCTGTTTCTCTGTGTTTTTCCCTATTTTGTTCCGTTTCTCTGTGTTTTCCCTGTGTTGTTCTCTATGTTTCTCTGTGTTTTCCCTGTGTTGTTCCCTGTTTCTCTCTGTTTTCCCTGTGGTGTTCCCTATGTTTCTCTGTGTTTTCCCTGTGTTGTTCCCTGTTCCTCTGTGTTTTCCCCGTGTTGTTCCCTATGTTTCTCTGTGTTTTTCCCTGTGTTATTCCCTGTTTCTCTGTGTTTTCCCTGTGTTGTTCCCTATGTTTCTCTGTGTTTTCCCTATGTTGTTTCCTGTTTCTCTGTGTTTTTCCCTATTTTGTTCCGTTTCTCTGTGTTTTCCCTGTGTTGTTCTCTATGTTTCTCTGTGTTTTCCCTGTGTTGTTCCCTGTTTCTCTGTGTTTTCCCTGTGGTGTTCCCTATGTTTCTCTGTGTTTTCCCTGTGTTGTTCCCTGTTCCTCTGTGTTTTCCCCATGTTGTTCCCTATGTTTCTCTGTGTTTTTCCCTGTGTTGTTCCCTGTTTCTCTGTGTTTTCCCTGTGTTGTTCCCTATGTTTCTCTGTGTTTTTCCCTGTGTTGTTCCCTGTTTCTCTGTTTTCCTCATGTTGTTCCCTGTGATTTTCTGTGTTTATCCCCGTGTTGTTCCCTGTTGTTCTGTTTTCCCCGTGATGGTCCCTATGTTTTTCTGTGTTTTTCTCCATGCTATTTCCAGTTTCTATGTGTTTTCCCCGTGTTGTTCCCTGTTTCTCTATGTTTTCCCTGTGTTGTTCCTTGTTTCTCTGTGTTTCTCTCTAATTTTTCCCCGTGTTGTTCCCTATGTTTCTCCATGCTTTTCCCCATGTTGTTCCCGTTTCCACATGGTTTTTGCCATGTTATTTTATTTCCCCTGTTTTCCCCATGATACACCCTATACTTACCCATGTTTTTCCCTGTGTTGTTCCTGATGTTGCTCCGTGTTGCTCCTTGTTTCTCTGTTTTGTTCTCCTTGTTGTTCCCTATGTTTCCCCGTGTTTTCCCCGTGTTGTTCCCTATGTTTCCCCGTGTCTTTCCCTGTGTTGTTCACTATGGATCCCCGTATTTTCCCCATGTTGTGCCCTCTTTCTCTGTGTTTTTCCTTGTGTTGTTTCCATTTTCTCTCTGTTTTCCCCGTGTGGATCCCTATGTTTCTCCAAATTTTCCCCATGCTCTTCCCTATGTTTCTCTGCGTGTTTCCCTGTGTTGTTCCCTCTGTTTCCCCATGTTTTTTTCTGTGTAGTGCCCTATGTGTCTCTGTATTTTCCCTGTGTTGTTCCCAGATCTCTGTGGTTTCCCGTGTTGGTCCCTATATTACTCTATGATTTTCCCCATGTTATTCCCTGTTTCTCTGTTTTCCTCATGTTGTTCCCTGTGATTTTCTGTGTTTTTCCCCATGTTATTCCATGTTTCTCTGTTTTTCCCTGCATTGTTCCCTGTTTCTCTGTGTTTTTCCCTGCGATGTTCCCTGTTTCTCTGTGTTTTCCCGGTGTTGTTTCCTGTTTCTCTGTGTTTTCCCTGTGTTGTTTCATGTTTCTCTGTGTTTTCCCTATGTTGTTTCCTGTTTCTCTGTGTTTTTCCCTATTTTGTTCCGTTTCTCTGTGTTTTCCCTGTGTTGTTCTCTATGTTTCTCTGTGTTTTCCCTGTGTTGTTCCCTGTTTCTCTCTGTTTTCCCTGTGGTGTTCCCTATGTTTCTCTGTGTTTTCCCTGTGTTGTTCCCTGTTCCTCTGTGTTTTCCCCGTGTTGTTCCCTATGTTTCTCTGTGTTTTTCCCTGTGTTATTCCCTGTTTCTCTGTGTTTTCCCTGTGTTGTTCCCTATGTTTCTCTGTGTTTTCCCTATGTTGTTTCCTGTTTCTCTGTGTTTTTCCCTATTTTGTTCCGTTTCTCTGTGTTTTCCCTGTGTTGTTCTCTATGTTTCTCTGTGTTTTCCCTGTGTTGTTCCCTGTTTCTCTGTGTTTTCCCTGTGGTGTTCCCTATGTTTCTCTGTGTTTTCCCTGTGTTGTTCCCTGTTCCTCTGTGTTTTCCCCATGTTGTTCCCTATGTTTCTCTGTGTTTTTCCCTGTGTTGTTCCCTGTTTCTCTGTGTTTTCCCTGTGTTGTTCCCTATGTTTTTCTGTGTTTTTCTCCATGCTATTTCCAGTTTCTATGTGTTTTCCCCGTGTTGTTCCCTGTTTCTCTATGTTTTCCCTGTGTTGTTCCTTGTTTCTCTGTGTTTCTCTCTAATTTTTCCCCGTGTTGTTCCCTATGTTTCTCCATGCTTTTCCCCATGTTGTTCCCGTTTCCACATGGTTTTTGCCATGTTATTTTATTTCCCCTGTTTTCCCCATGATACACCCTATACTTACCCATGTTTTTCCCTGTGTTGTTCCTGATGTTGCTCCGTGTTGCTCCTTGTTTCTCTGTTTTGTTCTCCTTGTTGTTCCCTATGTTTCCCCGTGTTTTCCCCGTGTTGTTCCCTATGTTTCCCCGTGTCTTTCCCTGTGTTGTTCACTATGGATCCCCGTATTTTCCCCATGTTGTGCCCTCTTTCTCTGTGTTTTTCCTTGTGTTGTTTCCATTTTCTCTCTGTTTTCCCCGTGTGGATCCCTATGTTTCTCCAAATTTTCCCCATGCTCTTCCCTATGTTTCTCTGCGTGTTTCCCTGTGTTGTTCCCTCTGTTTCCCCATGTTTTTTTCTGTGTTGTGCCCTATGTGTCTCTGTATTATCCCTGTGTTGTTCCCAGATCTCTGTGGTTTCCCGTGTTGGTCCCTATGTTACTCTATGATTTTCCCCATGTTGTTCCCTGTTTCTCTGTTTTCCTCATGTTGTTACCTGTGATTTTCTGTGTTTTTCCCCATGTTATTCCCTGTTTCTCTGTTTTCCCCTTGTTGTTCCCTGTTTCTCTGTGTTTTCCCCATATCGTTCCCTATGTTTCTCTGTGTTTTCCCTATGTTGTTCCCTGTTTCTATGTGTCTTTCCCTGTGTTGTTCCCTGTTTCTATGTGTTTTCCCCGTGTTGTTCCTTGTTTCTCTGTGTTTCCCCGTGTTGTTCCCTGTTTCACTCTAATTTTTCCGCGTGTTGTTTCCTACGTTTCTCCATGATTTTCCCCGTGTTGTTCCCTGTTTCTGTGTTTTTCCCTGTGTTGTTCGCTATGGTTCCCCTGTTTTCCCCATGTTGTGCCCTCTTTCTCTGTTTTTTCCTGGGTTGTTCCCTGTTTCTCTCTGTTTTCCCCGTGTGGTTCCCTATGTTTCTCCGAATTTTCCCCATGCTGTTCCCTACGTTTCTCTGCATGTTTCCCTGTGTTGTTCCCAGTTTCTCTGAGTTTTCCCCATGTTGTTCCGTTTCTCTGTTTTCCTATGTTGTTCCCTGTGATTTTCTGTGTTTTTCCCCATGTTGTTCCCTGTTTTTCTCTTTTCCCTGTGTTGTTCCCTATGTTTTTCTGTGTTTTCCCCATGGAATTCCCTGTTTCTCTGTTTTTCCCTGCATTGTTCCCTGTTTCTCTGTGTTTTTCCCTGCGATGTTCCCTGTTTCTCTGTGTTTTCCCTGTGTTGTTTCCTGTTTCTCTATGTTTTCCCCATGTTGTTCCCTGTTTCTCTGTGTTTTCCCTGTGATATTCCCTGTTTCTCTGTGTTTTCCCTGTCTTGTTTCATGTTTTTCAGTGTTTGTCCCTGTGTTGTTTCCTGTTTATCTGTGTTTTTCCCCGTGTTGTTCCCTGTTTCTCCCTGTTATCCGCGTGTGGTTCCCTACGTTTCTCTGTGTTTATCCCTGTGATGTTCCCTACGTTTCTCTGTGTTTTCCCTGTGATGTTCCCTGTTTCTCTGTGTTTTCCCTATGTTGTTTCCTGTTTCTCTGTGTTTTTCCCTATTTTGTTCCGTTTCTCTGTGTTTTCCCTGTGTTGTTCTCTATGTTTCTCTGTGTTTTCCCTGTGTTGTTCCCTGTTTCTCAGTATTTTCCCTGTGTGGATCCCTATGTTTCTCTATGTTTTCCCTGTGTTGTTCCTTGTTTCTCTGTGTTTCTATCTAATTTTTCCCCGTGTTGTTCCTTATGTTTCTCCATGATTTTCCCCATGTTGTTCCCATTTCCACATGGTTTTTGCCATGTTGTTCTATTTCCCCTGTTTTCTCCACAATACACCCTATGCTTTCCCATGTTTTTCCCTGTGTTGTTCCTGATGTTGCTCATTGTTGCTCCTTGTTTCTCTGTTTTGTTCCCTGTGTTGTTCAATGTGGTTTCCTGTGTTTTCCCTGTGTTGTGCCCTCTTTCTCTGTGTCTTTCCCTGTGTTGTTCCCTGTTTCTATGTGTTTTCCCCGTGTTGTTCCTTGTTTCTCTGTGTTTCCCCGTGTTGTTCCCTGTTTCACTCTAATTTTTCCACGTGTTGTTCCCTACGTTTCTCCATGATTTTCCCCATGTTGTTCCCTGTTTCTGTGTTTATCCCTGTGATGTTCCCTATGTTCCTCTGTGTTTTCCCTGTGATGTTCCCTGTTTCTCTGGGTTTTCCCTATGTTGTTTTCTGTTTCTCTGTGTTTTTCCCTATTTTGTTCCATTTCTCTGTGTTTTCCCTGTGTTGTTCCCTGTTTCTCTGTTTTCCTCATTTTGTTCCCTGTGATTTTCTGTGTTTTTCCCCATGTTATTCCCTGTTTCTCTGTTTTCCCCTTGTTGTTCCCTGTTTCTCTGTGTTTTCCCCATATTGTTCCCTATGTTTCTCTGTGTTTTCCCTGTGTTGCTCCCTGTTTATCTCTGTTTTTCCCCTTGTTGTTCCCTGTTTCTCTGTGTTTTCCCTGTGATGTTCCCTGTTTCTCTGTGTTTTCCCTGTGTTGCTCCCTGTTTCTCTGTGTTTTTCCCCTTGTTGTTCCCTGTTTCTCAGTTTTCCCCATGTTGTTCCCTATGTTTCTCTGCATTTTTCCCATGTTCTTCCATATGTTTCTCTGTAATTTTCGCTGTGTTGTTCCCAGTTTCTCTGTGTTTGCCCGTGTTGTTCCCTGTTTCTCTCTAATTTTTCCCCGTGTTGTTCCCGTTTCCACATGGTTTTTGCCATGTTGGTCTATTTCCCCTGTTTTCCCCACTATACACTCTATACTTTCCCATGCTTTTCCCTGTGTTGTTCCTGATGTTGCTGCGTGTTGCTCCTTCTTTCTCTGTTTTGTTCCCCGTGTTGTTCAATATGTTTCCCCGTGTTTTCCCCGTGTTGTTCCCTATGTTTCCCCGTGTCTTTCCCTGTGTTGTTCCCTATGGATCCCCGTATGTTCCCCATGTTGTGCCCTCTTTCTCTGTGTTTTTCCTTGTGTTGTTTCCATTTTCTCTCTGTTTTCCCCGTGTGGATCCCTATGTTTCTCCAAATTTTCCCCATGCTCTTCCCTATGTTTCTCTGCGTGTTTCCCTGTGTTGTTCCCTATGTTTCTCTATGTTTTCCCCATATTGTTCCCTATTTTCTCTGTGTTTTCCCTGTGGTGTTCCCTATGATTCTCTGTGTTTTCCCTGTGTTGTTCCCTGTTCCTCTGTGTTTTCCCCGTGTTGTTCCCTGTTTCTCTGTGTTTTCCCTGTCTTGTTTCATGTTTCTCAGTGTTTTTCCCTGTGTTGTTTCCTGTTTATCTGTGTTTTTCCCCGTGTTGTTCCCTGTTTCTCCCTGTTATCCGCGTGTGGTTCCCTACGTTTCTCTGTGTTTATCCCTGTGATGTTCCCTACGTTTCTCTGTGTTTTCCCTGTGATGTTCCCTGTTTCTCTGTGTTTTCCCTATGTTGTTTCCTGTTTCTCTGTGTTTTTCCCTATTTTGTTCCGTTTCTCTGTGTTTTCCCTGTGTTGTTCTCTATGTTTCTCTGTGTTTTCCCTGTTTCTCAGTATTTTCCCTGTGTGGATCCCTATGTTTCTCTATGTTTTCCCTGTGTTGTTCCTTGTTTCTCTGTGTTTCTATCTAATTTTTCCCCGTGTTGTTCCTTATGTTTCTCCATGATTTTCCCCATGTTGTTCCCATTTCCACATGGTTTTTGCCATGTTGTTCTATTTCCCCTGTTTTCTCCACAATACACCCTATGCTTTCCCATGTTTTTCCCTGTGTTGTTCCTGATGTTGCTCATTGTTGCTCCTTGTTTCTCTGTTTTGTTCCCTGTGTTGTTCAATTTGGTTTCCTGTGTTTTCCCCGTGTTGTGCCCTCTTTCTCTGTGTCTTTCCCTGTGTTGTTCCCTGTTTCTATGTGTTTTCCCCGTGTTGTTCCTTGTTTCTCTGTGTTTCCCCGTGTTGTTCCCTGTTTCACTCTAATTTTGCCGCGTGTTGTTCCCTACATTTCTCCATGATTTTCCCCATGTTGTTCCCTGTTTCTGTGTTTATCCCTGTGATGTTCCCTATGTTCCTCTGTGTTTTCCCTGTGATGTTCCCTGTTTCTCTGGGTTTTCCCTATGTTGTTTCCTGTTTCTCTGTGTTTTTCCCTATTTTGTTCCGTTTCTCTGTGTTTTCCCTGTGTTGTTCCCTGTTTCTCTGTTTTCCTCATGTTGTTCCCTGTGATTTTCTGTGTTTTTCCCCATGTTATTCCCTGTTTCTCTGTTTTCCCCTTGTTGTTCCCTGTTTCTCTGTGTTTTCCCCATATTGTTCCCTATGTTTCTCTGTGTTTTCCCTGTGTTGTTCCCTGTTTCTCTGTTTTCCTCATGTTGTTCCCTGTGATTTTCTGTGTTTTTCCCCATGTTATTCCCTGTTTCTCTGTTTTCCCCGTGTTGTTCCTTGTTTCTCTGTGTTTCCCCGTGTTGTTCCCTGTTTCACTCTAATTTTTCCGCGTGTTGTTCCCTACATTTCTCCATGATTTTCCCCATGTTGTTCCCTGTTTCTGTGTTTTTCCCTGTGTTGTTCGCTATGGTTCCCCTGTTTTCCCCATGTTGTGCCCTCGTTCTCTGTTTTTTTTCTGCATGTTTCCCTGTGTTGTTCCCAGTTTCTCTGAGTTTTCCCCATGTTGTTCCGTTTCTCTGTTTTCCTGTGTTGTTCCCTATGATTTTCTGTGTTTTTCCCCATGTTGTTCCCTGTTTTTCTCTTTTCCCCGTGTTGTTCCCTATGTTTTTCTGTGTTTTCCCCATGGAATTCCCTGTTTCTCTGTTTTCCCCATGTTGTTCCCTGTTTCTCTGTTTTTCCCTGCATTGTTCCCTGTTTCTCAGTGTTTTTCCCTGCGATGTTCCCTGTTTCTCTGTGTTTTCCCAGTGTTGTTTCCTGTTTCTCTATGTTTTACCATGTTGTTCCCTGTTTCTCTGTGTTTTCCCTGTGATATTCCCTGTTTCTCTGTGTTTTCCCTGTCTTGTTTCATGTTTCTCAGTGTTTTTCCCTGTGTTTTTTCCTGTTTATCTGTGTTTTTCCCCGTGTTGTTCCCTGTTTCTCCCTGTTATCCGCGTGTGGTTCCCTACGTTTCTCTGTGTTTATCCCTGTGATGTTCCCTATGTTTCTCTGTGTTTTCCCTGTGATGTTCCCTGTTTCTCTGTGTTTTCCCTATGTTGTTTCCTGTTTCTCTGTGTTTTTCCCTATTTTGTTCCGTTTCTCTGTGTTTTCCCTGTGTTGTTCTCTATGTTTCTCTGTGTTTTCCCTGTGTTGTTCCCTGTTTCTCAGTATTTTCCCTGTCTTGTTTCATGTTTCTCAGTGTTTTTCCCTGTGTTTTTTCCTGTTTATCTGTGTTTTTCCCCGTGTTGTTCCCTGTTTCTCCCTGTTATCCGCGTGTGGTTCCCTACATTTCTCTGTGTTTATCCCTGTGATGTTCCCTATGTTTCTCTGTGTTTTCCCTATGTTGTTTCCTGTTTCTCTGTGTTTTTCCCTATTTTGTTCCGTTTCTCTGTGTTTTCCCTGTGTTGTTCTCTATGTTTCTCTGTGTTTTCCCTGTGTTGTTCCCTGTTTCTCAGTATTTTCCCTGTGTGGTTCCCTATGTTTCTCTATGTTTTCCCTGTGTTGTTCCTTGTTTCTCTGTGTTTCTATCTAATTTTTCCCCGTGTTGTTCCTTATGTTTCTCCATGATTTTCCCCATGTTGTTCCCATTTCCACATGGTTTTTGCCATGTTGTTCTATTTCCCCTGTTTTCTCCACAATACACCCTATGCTTTCCCATGTTTTTCCCTGTGTTGTTCCTGATGTTGCTCATTGTTGCTCCTTGTTTCTCTGTTTTGTTCCCTGTGTTGTTCAATTTGGTTTCCTGTGTTTTCCCCGTGTTGTGCCCTCTTTCTCTGTGTCTTTCCCTGTGTTGTTCCCTGTTTCTATGTGTTTTCCCCGTGTTGTTCCTTGTTTCTCTGTGTTTCCCCGTGTTGTTCCCTGTTTCACTCTAATTTTGCCGCGTGTTGTTCCCTACATTTCTCCATGATTTTCCCCATGTTGTTCCCTGTTTCTGTGTTTATCCCTGTGATGTTCCCTATGTTCCTCTGTGTTTTCCCTGTGATGTTCCCTGTTTCTCTGGGTTTTCCCTATGTTGTTTCCTGTTTCTCTGTGTTTTTCCCTATTTTGTTCCGTTTCTCTGTGTTTTCCCTGTGTTGTTCCCTGTTTCTCTGTTTTCCTCATGTTGTTCCCTGTGATTTTCTGTGTTTTTCCCCATGTTATTCCCTGTTTCTCTGTTTTCCCCTTGTTGTTCCCTGTTTCTCTGTGTTTTCCCCATATTGTTCCCTATGTTTCTCTGTGTTTTCCCTGTGTTGTTCCCTGTTTCTCTGTTTTCCTCATGTTGTTCCCTGTGATTTTCTGTGTTTTTCCCCATGTTATTCCCTGTTTCTCTGTTTTCCCCGTGTTGTTCCTTGTTTCTCTGTGTTTCCCCGTGTTGTTCCCTGTTTCACTCTAATTTTTCCGCGTGTTGTTCCCTACATTTCTCCATGATTTTCCCCATGTTGTTCCCTGTTTCTGTGTTTTTCCCTGTGTTGTTCGCTATGGTTCCCCTGTTTTCCCCATGTTGTGCCCTCGTTCTCTGTTTTTTTTCTGCATGTTTCCCTGTGTTGTTCCCAGTTTCTCTGAGTTTTCCCCATGTTGTTCCGTTTCTCTGTTTTCCTGTGTTGTTCCCTATGATTTTCTGTGTTTTTCCCCATGTTGTTCCCTGTTTTTCTCTTTTCCCCGTGTTGTTCCCTATGTTTTTCTGTGTTTTCCCCATGGAATTCCCTGTTTCTCTGTTTTCCCCATGTTGTTCCCTGTTTCTCTGTTTTTCCCTGCATTGTTCCCTGTTTCTCAGTGTTTTTCCCTGCGATGTTCCCTGTTTCTCTGTGTTTTCCCAGTGTTGTTTCCTGTTTCTCTATGTTTTACCATGTTGTTCCCTGTTTCTCTGTGTTTTCCCTGTGATATTCCCTGTTTCTCTGTGTTTTCCCTGTCTTGTTTCATGTTTCTCAGTGTTTTTCCCTGTGTTTTTTCCTGTTTATCTGTGTTTTTCCCCGTGTTGTTCCCTGTTTCTCCCTGTTATCCGCGTGTGGTTCCCTACGTTTCTCTGTGTTTATCCCTGTGATGTTCCCTATGTTTCTCTGTGTTTTCCCTATGTTGTTTCCTGTTTCTCTGTGTTTTTCCCTATTTTGTTCCGTTTCTCTGTGTTTTCCCTGTGTTGTTCTCTATGTTTCTCTGTGTTTTCCCTGTGTTGTTCCCTGTTTCTCAGTATTTTCCCTGTGTGGTTCCCTATGTTTCTCTATGTTTTCCCTGTGTTGTTCCTTGTTTCTCTGTGTTTCTATCTAATTTTTCCCCATGTTGTTCCTTATGTTTCTCCATGATTTTCCCCATGTTGTTCCCATTTCCACATGGTTTTTGCCATGTTGTTCTATTTCCCCTGTTTTCTCCACGATACACCCTATGCTTTCCCATGTTTTTCCCTGTGTTGTTCCTGATGTTGCTCATTGTTGCTCCTTGTTTCTCTGTTTTGTTCCCTGTGTTGTTCAATGTGGTTTCCTGTGTTTTCCCCGTGTTGTGCCCTCTTTCTCTGTGTCTTTCCCTGTGTTGTTCCCTGTTTCTATGTGTTTTCCCCGTGTTGTTCCTTGTTTCTCTGTGTTTCCCCGTGTTGTTCCCTGTTTCACTCTAATTTTTCCGCGTGTTGTTCCCTACATTTCTCCATGATTTTCCCCATGTTGTTCCCTGTTTCTGTGTTTTTCCCTGTGTTGTTCGCTATGGTTCCCCTGTTTTCCCCATGTTGTGCCCTCTTTCTCTGTTTTTTCCTGGGTTGTTCCCTGTTTCTCTCTGTTTTCCCCGTGTGGTTCCCTATGTTTCTCTGAATTTTCCCCATGCTGTTCCCTATGTTTCTCTGCATGTTTCCCTGTGTTGTTCCCAGTTTCTCTGAGTTTTCCCCATGTTGTTCTGTTTCTCTGTTTTCCTGTGTTGTTCCCTATGATTTTCTGTGTTTTTCCCGATGTTGTTCCCTGTTTTTCTCTTTTCCCTGTGTTGTTCCCTATGTTTTTCTGTGTTTTCCCCATGGAATTCCCTGTTTCTCTGTTTTCCCCATGTTGTTCCCTGTTTCTCTGTTTTTCCCTGCATTGTTCCCTGTTTCTCAGTGTTTTTCCCTGCGATGTTCCCTGTTTCTCTGTGTTTTCCCTGTGTTGTTTCCTGTTTCTCTATGTTTTCCCCATGTTGTTCCCTGTTTCTATGTGTTTTCCCTGTGATATTCCCTGTTTCTCTGTGTTTTCCCTGTCTTGTTTCATGTTTCTCAGTGTTTTTCCCTGTGTTGTTTCCTGTTTATCTGTGTTTTTCCCTGTGTTGTTCCCTGTTCCTCTGTGTTTTCCCCATGTTGTTCCCTGTTTCTCTGTTTTTCCCTGCATTGTTCCCTGTTTCTCAGTGTTTTTCCCTGTGATGTTCCCTGTTTCTCTGTGTTTTCCCTGTGTTGTTTCCTGTTTATCTGTGTTTTTCCCTGTTTTGTTCCCTGTTCCTCTGTGTTTTCCCCATGTTGTTCCCTGTTTCTCTGTGTTTTCCCTGTGATATTCCCTGTTTCTCTGTGTTTTCCCTGTCTTGTTTCATGTTTCTCAGCTTTTTTCCCTGTGTTGTTTCCTGTTTATCTGTGTTTTTCCCCGTGTTGTTCCCTGTTTCTCCCTGTTATCCGCGTGTGGTTCCCTACGTTTCTCTGTGTTTATCCCTGTGATGTTCCCTATGTTTCTCTGTGTTTTCCCTGTGATGTTCCATGTTTCTCTGTGTTTTCCCTATGTTGTTTCCAGTTTCTCTGTGTTTTTCCCTATTTTGTTCAGTTTCTCTGTGTTTTCCCTGTGTTGTTCTCTATGTTTCTCTGTGTTTTCCCTGTGTTGTTCCCTGTTTCTCAGTATTTTCCCTGTGTGGTTCCCTATGTTTCTCTATGTTTTCCCTGTGTTGTTCCTTGTTTCTCTGTGTTTCTATCTAATTTTTCCCCGTGTTGTTCCTTATGTTTCTCCATGATTTTCCCCATGTTGTTCCCATTTCCACATGGTTTTTGCCATGTTGTTCTATTTCCCCTGTTTTCTCCACGATACACCCTATGCTTTCCCATGTTTTTGCCTGTGTTGTTCCTGATGTTGCTCATTGTTGCTCCTTGTTTCTCTGTTTTGTTCCCTGTGTTGTTCAATGTGGTTTCCTGTGTTTTCCCCATGTTGTGCCCTCTTTCTCTGTGTCTTTCCCTGTGTTGTTCCCTGTTTCTATGTGTTATCCCCGTGTTGTTCCTTGTTTCTCTGTGTTTCCCCGTGTTGTTCCCTGTTTCACTCTAATTTTTCCGCGTGTTGTTCCCTACGTTTCTCCATGATTTTCCCCGTGTTGTTCCCTGTTTCTGTGTTTTTCCCTGTGTTGTTCGCTATGGTTCCCCTGTTTTCCCCATGTTGTGCCCTCTTTCTCTGTTTTTTCCTGGGCTGTTCCCTGTTTCTCTCTGTTTTCCCCGTGTGGTTCCCTATGTTTCTCCGAATTTTCCCCATGCTGTTCCCTATGTTTCTCTGCATGTTTCTCTGTGTTGTTCCCAGTTTCTCTGAGTTTTCCCCATGTTGTTCCGTTTCTCTGTTTTCCTGTGTTGTTCCCTGTGATTTTCTGTGTTTTTCCCCATGTTGTTCCCTGTTTTTCTCTTTTCCCCGTGTTGTTCCCTATGTTTTTCTGTGTTTTCCCCATGGAATTCCCTGTTTCTCTGTTTTCCCCATGTTGTTCCCTGTTTCTCTGTGTTTTCCCTGTGATAGTCCCTGTTTCTCTGTGTTTTCCCTGTCTTGTTTAATGTTTCTCAGTGTTTTTCCCTGTGTTGTTCCCTGTTCCTCTGTGTTTTCCCCATGTTGTTCCCTGTTTCTCTGTGTTTTCCCTGTCTTGTTTCATGTTTCTCAGTTTTTTTCCCTGTGTTGTTTCCTGTTTATCTGTGTTTTTCCCCGTGTTGTTCCCTGTTTCTCCCTGTTATCCGCGTGTGGTTCCCTACGTTTCTCTGTGTTTATCCCTGTGATGTTCCCTATGTTTCTCTGTGTTTTCCCTGTGATGTTCCCTGTTTCTCTGTGTTTTCCCTATGTTGTTTCCTGTTTCTCTGTGTTTTTCCCTATTTTGTTCAGTTTCTCTGTGTTTTCCCTGTGTTGTTCTCTATGTTTCTCTGTGTTTTCCCTGTGTTGTTCCCTGTTTCTCAGTATTTTCCCTGTGTGGTTCCCTATGTTTCTCTATGTTTTCCCTGTGTTGTTCCTTGTTTCTCTGTGTTTCTATCTAATTTTTCCCCGTGTTGTTCCTTATGTTTCTCCATGATTTTCCCCATGTTGTTCCCATTTCCACATGGTTTTTGCCATGTTGTTCTATTTCCCCTGTTTTCTCCACGATACACCCTATGCTTTCCCATGTTTTTGCCTGTGTTGTTCCTGATGTTGCTCATTGTTGCTCCTTGTTTCTCTGTTTTGTTCCCTGTGTTGTTCAATTTGGTTTCCTGTGTTTTCCCCGTGTTGTGCCCTCTTTCTCTGTGTCTTTCCCTGTGTTGTTCCCTGTTTCTATGTGTTTTCCCCGTGTTGTTCCTTGTTTCTCTGTGTTTCCCCGTGTTGTTCCCTGTTTCACTCTAATTTTTCCGCGTGTTGTTCCCTACATTTCTCCATGATTTTCCCCATGTTGTTCCCTGTTTCTGTGTTTTTCCCTGTGTTGTTCGCTATGGTTCCCCTGTTTTCCCCATGTTGTGCCCTCTTTCTCTGTTTTTTCCTGGGTTGTTCCCTGTTTCTCTCTGTTTTCCCCGTGTGGTTCCCTATGTTTCTCTGAATTTTCCCCATGCTGTTCCCTATGTTTCTCTGCATGTTTCCCTGTGTTGTTCCCAGTTTCTCTGAGTTTTCCCCATGTTGTTCCGTTTCTCTGTTTTCCTGTGTTGTTCCCTGTGATTTTCTGTGTTTTTCCCCATGTTGTTCCCTGTTTTTCTCTTTTCCCCGTGTTGTCCCCTACGTTTTTCTGTGTTTTCCCCATGGAATTCCCTGTTTCTCTGTTTTCCCCATGTTGTTCCCTGTTTCTCTGTGTTTTCCCTGTGATATTCCCTGTTTCTCTGTGTTTTCCCTGTCTTGTTTCATGTTTCTCAGTGTTTTTCCCTGTGTTGTTCCCTGTTCCTCTGTGTTTTCCCCATGTTGTTCCCTGTTTCTCTGTGTTTTCCCTGTCTTGTTTCATGTTTCTCAGTGTTTTTCCCTGTGTTGTTCCCTGTTCCTCTGTGTTTTCCCCATGTTGTTCCCTGTTTCTCTGTGTTTTCCCTGTGATATTCCCTGTTTCTCTGTGTTTTCCCTGTCTTGTTTCATGTTTCTCAGTTTTTTTCCCTGTGTTGTTTCCTGTTTATCTGTGTTTTTCCCCGTGTTGTTCCCTGTTTCTGCCTGTTATCCGCGTGTGGTTCCCTACGTTTCTCTGTGTTTATCCCTGTGATGTTCCCTATGTTTCTCTGTGTTTTCCCTGTGATGTTCCCTGTTTCTCTGTGTTTTCCCTATGTTGTTTCCTGTTTCTCTGTGTTTTTCCCTATTTTGTTCCGTTTCACTGTGTTTTCCCTGTGTTGTTCTCTATGTTTCTCTGTGTTTTCCCTGTGTTGTTCCCTGTTTCTCAGTATTTTCCCTGTGTGGTTCCCTATGTTTCTCTATGTTTTCCCTGTGTTGTTCCTTGTTTCTCTGTGTTTCTATCTAATTTTTCCCAGTGTTGTTCCTTATGTTTCTCCATGATTTTCCCCATGTTGTTCCCATTTCCACATGGTTTTTGCCATGTTGTTCTATTTCCCCTGTTTTCTCCACGATACACCCTATGCTTTCCCATGTTTTTCCCTGTGTTGTTCCTGATGTTGCTCATTGTTGCTCCTTGTTTCTCTGTTTTGTTCCCTGTGTTGTTCAATGTGGTTTCCTGTGTTTTCCCCGTGTTGTGCCCTCTTTCTCTGTGTCTTTCCCTGTGTTGTTCCCTGTTTCTATGTGTTTTCCCCGTGTTGTTCCTTGTTTCTCTGTGTTTCCCCGTGTTGTTCCCTGTTTCACTCTAATTTTTCCGCGTGTTGTTCCCTACATTTCTCCATGATTTTCCCCATGTTGTTCCCTGTTTCTGTGTTTTTCCCTGTGTTGTTCGCTATGGTTCCCCTGTTTTCCCCATGTTGTGCCCTCTTTCTCTGTTTTTTCCTGGGTTGTTCCCTATTTCTCTCTGTTTTCCCCGTGTGGTTCCCTATGTTTCTCTGAAATTTCCCCATGCTGTTCCCTATGTTTCTCTGCATGTTTCCCTGTGTTGTTCCCAGTTTCTCTGAGTTTTACCCATGTTGTTCCGTTTCTCTGTTTTCCTGTGTTGTTCCCTGTGATTTTCTGTGTTTTTCCCCATGTTGTTCCCTGTTTTTCTCTTTTCCCCGTGTTGTTCCCTATGTTTTTCTGTGTTTTCCCCATGGAATTCCCTGTTTCTCTGTTTTCCCCATGTTGTTCCCTGTTTCTCTGTGTTTTCCCTGTGATATTCCCTGTTTCTCTGTGTTTTCCCTGTGTTGTTTCCTGTTTCTATATGTTTTCCCCATGTTGTTCCCTGTTTCTCTGTGTTTTCCCTGTGATATTCCCTGTTTCTGTGTTTTCCCTGTCTTGTTTCATGTTTCTCAGTGTTTTTCCCTGTGTTGTTCCCTGTTCCTCTGTGTTTTCCCCATGTTGTTACCTGTTTCTCTGTGTTTTCCCCATGTTGTTCCCTGTTTCTCTGTGTTTTCCCTGTCTTGTTTCATGTTTCTCAGTGTTTTTCCCTGTGTTGTTCCCTGTTTCTCTGTGTTTTCCCTGTCTTGTTTCATGTTTCTCAGTTTTTTTCCCTGTGTTGTTTCCTGTTTATCTGTGTTTTTCCCCATGTTGTTCCCTGTTTCTCCCTGTTATCCGCGTGTGGTTCCCTACATTTCTCTGTGTTTATCCCTGTGATGTTCCCTATGTTTCTCTGTGTTTTCCCTGTGATGTTCCCTGTTTCTCTGTGTTTTCCCTATGTTGTTTCCTGTTTCTCTGTGTTTTTCCCTATTTTGATCCGTTTCTCTGTGTTTTCCCTGTGTTGTTCTCTATGTTTCTCTGTGTTTTCCCTGTGTTGTTCCGTGTTTATCAGTATTTTCCCTGTGTTGTTCCTTGTTTCTCTGTGTTTCTATCTAATTTTTCCCCGTGTTGTTCCTTATGTTTCTCCATGATTTTCCCCATGTTGTTCCCATTTCCACATGGTTTTTGCCATGTTGTTCTATTTCCCCTGTTTTCTCCACGATACACCCTATGCTTTCCCATGTTTTTGCCTGTGTTGTTCCTGATGTTGCTCATTGTTGCTCCTTGTTTCTCTGTTTTGTTCCCTGTGTTGTTCAATGTGGTTTCCTGTGTTTTCCCCGTGTTGTGCCCTCTTTCTCTGTGTCTTTCCCTGTGTTGTTCCCTGTTTCTATGTGTTTTCCCCGTGTTGTTCCTTGTTTCTCTGTGTTTCCCCGTGTTGTTCCCTGTTTCACTCTAATTTTTCCGCGTGTTGTTCCCTACATTTCTCCATGATTTTCCCCATGTTGTTCCCTGTTTCTGTGTTTTTCCCTGTGTTGTTCGCTATGGTTCCCCTGTTTTCCCCATGTTGTGCCCTCTTTCTCTGTTTTTTCCTGGGTTGTTCCCTGTTTCTCTCTGTTTTCCCCGTGTGGTTCCCTATGTTTCTCCGAATTTTCCCCATGCTGTTCCCTATGTTTCTCTGCATGTTTCCCTGTGTTGTTCCCAGTTTCTCTGAGTTTTCCCCATGTTGTTCCGTTTCTCTGTTTTCCTGTGTTGCTCCCTGTGATTTTCTGTGTTTTTCCCCATGTTGTTCCCTGTTTTTCTCTTTTCCCCGTGTTGTTCCCTATGTTTTTCTGTGTTTTCCCCATGGAATTCCCTGTTTCTCTGTTTTCCCCATGTTGTTCCCTGTTTCTCTGTTTTTCCCTGCATTGTTCCCTGTTTCTCAGTGTTTTTCCCTGCGATGTTCCCTGCTTCTCTGTGTTTTCCCTGTGTTGTTTCCTGTTTCTCTATGTTTTCCCCATCTTGTTCCCTGTTTCTCTGTGTTTTCCCTGTGATATTCCCTGTTCCTCTGTGTTTTCCCTGTCTTGTTTCATGTTTCTCAGTGTTTTTCCCTGTGTTGTTTCCTGTTTATCTGTGTTTTTCCCCGTGTTGTTCCCTGTTTCTCCCTGTTATTCCCGTGTGGTTCCCTACGTTTCTCTGTGTTTATCCCTGTGATGTTCCCTATGTTTCTCTGTGTTTTCCCTGTGATGTTCCCTGTTTCTCTGTGTTTTCCCTATGTTGTTTCCTGTTTCTCTGTGTTTTTCCCTATTTTGTTCCGTTTCTCTGTGTTTTCCCTGTGTTGTTCTCTATGTTTCTCTGTGTTTTCCCTGTGTTGTTCCCTGTTTCTCAGTATTTTCCCTGTGTGGTTCCCTATGTTTCTCTATGTTTTCCCTGTGTTGTTCCTTGTTTCTCTGTGTTTCTCTCTAATTTTTCCCCGTGTTGTTCCTTATGTTTCTCCATGATTTTCCCCATGTTGGTCCCATTTCCACATGGTTTTTGCCATGTTGTTCTATTTCCCCTGTTTTCTCCACGATACACCCTATGCTTTCCCATGTTTTTCCCTGTGTTGTTCCTGATGTTGCTCATTGTTGCTCCTTGTTTCTCTGTTTTGTTCCCTGTGTTGTTCAATGTGGTTTCCTGTGTTTTCCCCGTGTTGTGCCCTCTTTCTCTGTGTCTTTCCCTGTGTTGTTCCCTGTTTCTATGTGTTTTCCCCGTGTTGTTCCTTGTTTCTCTGTGTTTCCCCGTGTTGTTCCCTGTTTCACTCTAATTTTTCCGCGTGTTGTTCCCTACATTTCTCCATGATTTTCCCCATGTTGTTCCCTGTTTCTGTGTTTTTCCCTGTGTTGTTCGCTGTGGTTCCCCTGTTTTCCCCTTGTTGTGCCCTCTTTCTCTGTTTTTTCCTGGGTTGTTCCCTGTTTCTCTCTGTTTTCCCCGTGTGGTTCCCTATGTTTCTCTGAATTTTCCCCATGCTGTTCCCTATGTTTCTCTGCATGTTTCCCTGTGTTGTTCCCAGTTTCTCTGAGTTTTCCCCATGTTGTTCCGTTTCTCTGTTTTCCTGTGTTGTTCCCTGTGATTGTCTGTGTTTTTCCCCATGTTGTTCCCTGTTTTTCTCTTTTCCCCGTGTTGTTCCCTATGTTTTTCTGTGTTTTCCCCATGGAATTCCCTGTTTCTCTGTTTTCCCCATGTTGTTCCCTGTTTCTCTGTTTTTCCCTGCATTGTTCCCTGTTTCTCAGTGTTTTTCCCTGCGATGTTCCCTGTTTCTCTGTGTTTTCCCTGTGTTGTTTCCTGTTTCTCTATGTTTTCCCCATGTTCTTCCCTGTTTCTCTGTGTTTTCCCTGTGATATTCCCTGTTTCTCTGTGTTTTCCCTGTCTTGTTTCATGTTTCTCAGTGTTTTTCCCTTTGTTGTTTCCTGTTTATCTGTGTTTTTCCCCGTGTTGTTCCCTGTTTCTCCCTGTTATCCGCGTGTGGTTCCCTACGTTTCTCTGTGTTTATCCCTGTGATGTTCCCTATGTTTCTCTGTGTTTTCCCTGTGATGTTCCCTGTTTCTCTGTGTTTTCCCTATGTTGTTTCCTGTTTCTCTGTTTTTTTCCCTATTTTGTTCCGTTTCTCTGTGTTTTCCCTGTGTTGTTCTCTATGTTTCTCTGTGTTTTCCCTGTGTTGTTCCCTGTTTCTCAGTATTTTCCCTGTCTGGTTCCCTATGTTTCTCTATGTTTTCCCTGTGTTGTTCCTTGTTTCTCTGTGTTTCTATCTAATTTTTCCCCGTGTTGTTCCTTATGTTTCTCCATGATTTTCCCCATGTTGTTCCCATTTCCACATGGTTTTTGCCATGTTGTTCTATTTCCCCTGTTTTCTCCACAATACACCCTATGCTTTCCCATGTTTTTCCCTGTGTTGTTCCTGATGTTGCTCATTGTTGCTCCTTGTTTCTCTGTTTTGTTCCCTGTGTTGTTCAATGTGGTTTCCTGTGTTTTCCCCGTGTTGTGCCCTCTTTCTCTGTGCCTTTCCCTGTGTTGTTCCCTGTTTCTATGTGTTTTCCCCGTGTTGTTCCTTGTTTCTCTGTGTTTCCCCGTGTTGTTCCCTGTTTCACTCTAATTTTTCCGCGTGTTGTTCCCTACATTTCTCCATGATTTTCCCCATGTTGTTCCCTGTTTCTGTGTTTTTCCCTGTGTTGTTCGCTATGGTTCCCCTGTTTTCCCCATGTTGTGCCCTCTTTCTCTGTTTTTTCCTGGGTTGTTCCCTGTTTCTCTCTGTTTTCCCCGTGTGGTTCCCTATGTTTCTCTGAATTTTCCCCATGCTGTTCCCTATGTTTCTCTGCATGTTTCCCTGTGTTGTTCCCAGTTTCTCTGAGTTTTCCCCATGTTGTTCCGTTTCTCTGTTTTCCTGTGTTGTTCCCTATGATTTTCTGTGTTTTTCCCCATGTTGTTCCCTGTTTTTCTCTTTTCCCTGTGTTGTTCCCTCTGTTTTTCTGTGTTTTCCCCATGGAATTCCCTGTTTCTCTGTTTTCCCCATGTTGTTCCCTGTTTCTCTGTTTTTCCCTGCATTGTTCCCTGTTTCTCAGTGTTTTTCCCTGCGATGTTCCCTGTTTCTCTGTGTTTTCCCTGTGTTGTTTCCTGTTTCTCTATGTTTTCCCCATCTTGTTCCCTGTTTCTCTGTGTTTTCCCTGTGATATTCCCTGTTTCTCTGTGTTTTCCCTGTCTTGTTTCATGTTTCTCAGTGTTTTTCCCTGTGTTGTTTCCTGTTTATCTGTGTTTTTCCCCGTGTTGTTCCCTGTTTCTCCCTGTTATCCGCGTGTGGTTCCCTACGTTTCTCTGTGTTTATCCCTGTGATGTTCCCTATGTTTCTCTGTGTTTATCCTGTGATGTTCCCTGTTTCTCTGTGTTTTCCCTATGTTGTTTCCTGTTTCTCTGTGTTTTTCCCTATTTTGTTCCGTTTCTCTGTGTTTTCCCTGTGTTGTTCTCTATGTTTCTCTGTGTTTTCCCTGTGTTGTTCCCTGTTTCTCAGTATTTTCCGTGTGTGGTTCCCTATGTTTCTCTATGTTTTCCCTGTGTTGTTCCTTGTTTGTCTGTGTTTCTCTCTAATTTTTCCGCGTGTTGTTCCTTATGTTTCTCCATGATTTTCCCCATGTTGTTCCCATTTCCACATGGTTTTTGCCATGTTGTTCTATTTCCCCTGTTTTCTCCACGATACACCCTATGCTTTCCCATGTTTTTCCCTGTGTTGTTCCTGATGTTGCTCATTGTTGGTCCTTGATTCTCTGTTTTGTTCCCTGTGTTGTTCAATGTGGTTTCCTGTGTTTTCCCCATGTTGTGCCCTCTTTCTCTGTGTCTTTCCCTGTGTTGTTCCCTGTTTCTATGTGTTTTCCCCGTGTTGTTCCTTGTTTCTCTGTGTTTCCCCGTGTTGTTCCCTGTTTCACTCTAATTGTTCCGCGTGTTGTTCCCTACGTTTCTCCATGATTTTCCCCGTGTTGTTCCCTGTTTCTGTGTTTTTCCCTGTGTTGTTCGCTATGGTTCCCCTGTTTTCCCCATGTTGTGCCCTCTTTCTCTGTTTTTTCCTGGGTTGTTCCCTGTTTCTCTCTGTTTTCCCCGTGTGATTCCCTATGTTTCTCCGAATTTTCCCCATGCTGTTCCCTATGTTTCTCTGCATGTTTCCCTGTGTTGTTCCCAGTTTCTCTGAGTTTTCCCCATGTTGTTCCGTTTCTCTGTTTTCCTGTGTTGTTCCCTATGATTTTCTGTGTTTTTCCCCATGTTGTTCCCTGTTTTTCTCTTTTCCCCGTGTTGTTCCCTATGTTTTTCTGTGTTTTCCCCATGGAATTCCCTGTTTCTCTGTTTTCCCCATGTTGTTCCCTGTTTCTCTGTTTTTCCCTGCATTGTTCCCTGTTTCTCAGTGTTTTTCCCTGCGATGTTCCCTGTTTCTCTGTGTTTTCCCTGTGTTGTTTCCTGTTTCTCTATGTTTTCCCCATCTTGTTCCCTGTTTCTCTGTGTTTTCCCTGTGATATTCCCTGTTTCTCTGTGTTTTCCCTGTCTTGTTTCATGTTTCTCAGTTTTTTTCCCTGTGTTGTTTCCTGTTTATCTGTGTTTTTCCCCGTGTTGTTCCCTGTTTCTCCCTGTTATCCGCGTGTGGTTCCCTATGTTTCTCTGTGTTTATCCCTGTGATGTTCCCTATGTTTCTCTGTGTTTTCCCTGTGATGTTCCCTGTTTCTCTGTGTTTTCCCTATGTTGTTTCCTGTTTCTCTGTGTTTTTCCCTATTTTGTTCCGTTTCTCTGTGTTTTCCCTGTGTTGTTCTCTATGTTTCTCTGTGTTTTCCCTGTGTTGTTCCCTGTTTTTCAGTATTTTCCCTGTGTGGTTCCCTATGTTTCTCTATGTTTTCCCTGTGTTGTTCCTTGTTTCTCTGTGTTTCTATCTAATTTTTCCCCGTGTTGTTCCTTATGTTTCTCCATGATTTTCCCCATGTTGTTCCCATTTCCACATGGTTTTTGCCATGTTGTTCTATTTCCCCTGTTTTCTCCACAATACACCCTATGCTTTCCCATGTTTTTCCCTGTGTTGTTCCTGATGTTGCTCATTGTTGCTCCTTGTTTCTCTGTTTTGTTCCCTGTGTTGTTCAATGTGGTTTCCTGTGTTTTCCCCGTGTTGTGCCCTCTTTCTCTGTGCCTTTCCCTGTGTTGTTCCCTGTTTCTATGTGTTTTCCCCGTGTTGTTCCTTGTTTCTCTGTGTTTCCCCGTGTTGTTCCCTGTTTCACTCTAATTTTTCCGCGTGTTGTTCCCTACATTTCTCCATGATTTTCCCCATGTTGTTCCCTGTTTCTGTGTTTTTCCCTGTGTTGTTCGCTATGGTTCCCCTGTTTTCCCCATGTTGTGTCTCTTTCTCTGTTTTTTCCTGGGTTGTTCCCTGTTTCTCTCTGTTTTCCCCGTGTGGTTCCCTATGTTTCTCTGAATTTTCCCCATGCTGTTCCCTATGTTTCTCTGCATGTTTCCCTGTGTTGTTCCCAGTTTCTCTGAGTTTTCCCCATGTTGTTCCGTTTCTCTGTTTTCCTGTGTTGTTCCCTATGATTTTCTGTGTTTTTCCCCATGTTGTTCCCTGTTTTTCTCTTTTCCCTGTGTTGTTCCCTATGTTTTTCTGTGTTTTCCCCATGGAATTCCCTGTTTCTCTGTTTTCCCCATGTTGTTCCCTGTTTCTCTGTTTTTCCCTGCATTGTTCCCTGTTTCTCAGTGTTTTTCCCTGCGATGTTCCCTGTTTCTCTGTGTTTTCCCTGTGTTGTTTCCTGTTTCTCTATGTTTTCCCCATGGAATTCCCTGTTTCTCTGTGTTTTCCCTGTGATATTCCCTGTTTCTCTGTGTTTTCCCTGTCTTGTTTCATGTTTCTCAGTTTTTTTCCCTGTGTTGTTTCCTGTTTATCTGTGTTTTTCCCCGTGTTGTTCCCTGTTTCTCCCTGTTATCCGCGTGTGGTTCCCTACGTTTCTCTGTGTTTATCCCTGTGATGTTCCCTATGTTTCTCTGTGTTTTCCCTGTGATGTTCCCTGTTTCTCTGTGTTTTCCCTATGTTGTTTCCTGTTTCTCTGTGTTTTTCCCAATTTTGTTCCGTTTCTCTGTGTTTTCCCTGTGTTGTTCTCTATGTTTCTCTGTGTTTTCCCTGTGTTGTTCCCTGTTTCTCAGTATTTTCCCTGTGTGGTTCCCTATGTTTCTCTATGTTTTCCCTGTGTTGTTCCTTGTTTCTCTGTGTTTCTATCTAATTTTTCCCCGTGTTGTTCCTTATGTTTCTCCATGATTTTCCCCATGTTGTTCCCATTTCCACATGGTTTTTGCCATGTTGTTCTATTTCCCCTGTTTTCTCCACGATACACCCTATGCTTTCCCATGTTTTTCCCTGTGTTGTTCCTGATGTTGCTCATTGTTGCTCCTTGTTTCTCTGTTTTGTTCCCTGTGTTGTTCAATGTGGTTTCCTGTGTTTTCCCCATGTTGTGCCCTCTTTCTCTGTGTCTTTCCCTGTGTTGTTCCCTGTTTCTATGTGTTTTCCCCGTGTTGTTCCTTGTTTCTCTGTGTTTCCCCGTGTTGTTCCCTGTTTCACTCTAATTTTTCCGCGTGTTGTTCCCTACGTTTCTCCATGATTTTCCCCGTGTTGTTCCCTGTTTCTGTGTTTTTCCCTGTGTTGTTCGCTATGGTTCCCCTGTTTTCCCCATGTTGTGCCCTCTTTCTCTGTTTTTTCCTGGGTTGTTCCCTGTTTCTCTCTGTTTTCCCCGTGTGGTTCCCTATGTTTCTCCGAATTTTCCCCATGCTGTTCCCTATGTTTCTCTGCATGTTTCCCTGTGTTGTTCCCAGTTTCTCTGAGTTTTCCCCATGTTGTTCCGTTTCTCTGTTTTCCTGTGTTGTTCCCTGTGATTTTCTGTGTTTTTCCCCATGTTGTTCCCTGTTTTTCTCTTTTCCCCATGTTGTTCCCTTTGTTTTTCTGTGTTTTCCCCATGGAATTCCCTGTTTCTCTGTTTTCCCCATGTTGTTCCCTGTTTCTCTGTTTTTCCCTGCATTGTTCCCTGTTTCTCAGTGTTTTTCCCTGCGATGTTCCCTGTTTCTCTGTGTTTTCCCTGTGTTGTTTCCTGTTTCTATATGTTTTCCCCACATTGTTCCCTGTTTCTCTGTGTTTTCCCTGTGATATTCCCTGTTTCTCTGTGTTTTCCCTGTCTTGTTTCATGTTTCTCAGTGTTTTTCCCTGTGTTGTTCCCTGTTCCTCTGTGTTTTCCCCATGTTGTTACCTGTTTCTCTGTGTTTTCCCTGTGATATTCCCTGCTTCTCTGTGTTTTCCCTGTCTTGTTTCATGTTTCTCAGTGTTTTTCCCTGTGTTGTTCCCTATGTTTCTCTGTGTTTTCCCTGTGATGTTCCCTGTTTCTCTGTGTTTTCCCTATGTTGTTTCCTGTTTCTCTGTGTTTTTCCCTATTTTGTTCCGTTTCTCTGTGTTTTCCTTGTGTTGTTCTCTATGTTTCTCTGTGTTTTCCCTGTGTTGTTCCCTGTTTCTCAGTATTTTCCCTGTGTGGTTCCCTATGTTTCTCTATGTTTTCCCTGTGTTGTTCCTTGTTTCTCTGTGTTTTCCCTATGTTGTTTCCTGTTTCTCTGTGTTTTTCCCTGTGTTGTTCTCTATGTTTCTCTGTGTTTTCCCTGTGTTGTTCCCTGTTTCTCAGTATTTTCCCTCTGTGGTTCCCTATGTTTCTCTATGTTTTCCCTGTGTTGTTCCTTGTTTCTCTGTGTTTCTATCTAATTTTTCCCCGTGTTGTTCCTTATGTTTCTTCATGATTTTCCCCATGTTGTTCCCATTTCCACATGGTTTTTGCCATGTTGTTCTATTTCCCCTGTTTTCTCCACGATACACCCTATGCTTTCCCATGTTTTTGCCTGTGTTGTTCCTGATGTTGCTCATTGTTGCTCCTTGTTTCTCTGTTTTGTTCCCTGTGTTGTTCAATGTGGTTTCCTGTGTTTTCCCCGTGTTGTGCCCTCTTTCTCTGTGTCTTTCCCTGTGTTGTTCCCTGTTTCTATGTGTTTTCCCCGTGTTGTTCCTTGTTTCTCTGTGTTTCCCCGTGTTGTTCCCTGTTTCACTCTAATTTTTCCGCGTGTTGTTCCCTACATTTCTCCATGATTTTCCCCATGTTGTTCCCTGTTTCTGTGTTTTTCCCTGTGTTGTTCGCTGTGGTTCCCCTGTTTTCCCCATGTTGTGCCCTCTTTCTCTGCTTTTTCCTGGGTTGTTCCCTGTTTCTCTCTGTTTTCCCCGTGTGGTTCCCTATGTTTCTCTGAATTTTCCCCATACTGTTCCCTATGTTTCTCTGCATGTTTCCCTGTGTTGTTCCCAGTTTCTCTGAGTTTTCCCCATGTTGTTCCGTTTCTCTGTTTTCCTGTGTTGTTCCCTGTGATTTTCTGTGTTTTTCCCCATGTAGTTCCCTGTTTTTCTCTTTTCCCCGTGTTGTTCCCTATGTTTTTCTGTGTTTTCCCCATGGAATTCCCTGTTTCTCTGTTTTCCCCATGTTGTTCCCTGTTTCTCTGTTTTTCCCTGCATTGTTCCCTGTTTCTCAGTGTTTTTCCCTGCGATGTTCCCTGTTTCTCTGTGTTTTCCCTGTGTTGTTTCCTGTTTCTCTATGTTTTCCCCATGTTGTTCCCTGTTTCTCTGTGTTTTCCCTGTGATATTCCCTGTTTCTCTGTGTTTTCCCTGTCTTGTTTCATGTTTCTCAGTGTTTTTCCCTGTGTTGTTTCCTGTTTATCTGTGTTTTTCCCCGTGTTGTTCCCTGTTTCTCCCTGTTATCCGCGTGTGGTTCCCTACGTTTCTCTGTGTTTATCCCTGTGATGTTCCCTATGTTTCTCTGTGTTTTCCCTGTGATGTTCCCTGTTTCTCTGTGTTTTCCCTATGTTGTTTCCTGTTTCTCTGTGTTTTTCCCTATTTTGTTCCGTTTCTCTGTGTTTTCCCTGTGTTGTTCTCTATGTTTCTCTGTGTTTTCCCTGTGTTGTTCCCTGTTTCTCAGTATTTTCCCTGTGTGGTTCCCTATGTTTCTCTATGTTTTCCCTGTGTTGTTCCTTGTTTCTCTGTGTTTCTATCTAATTTTTCCCCGTGTTGTTCCTTATGTTTCTCCATGATTTTCCCCATGTTGTTCCCATTTCCACATGGTTTTTGCCATGTTGTTCTATTTCCCCTGTTTTCTCCACGATACACCCTATGCTTTCCCATGTTTTTGCCTGTGTTGTTCCTGATGTTGCTCATTGTTGCTCCTTGTTTCTCTGTTTTGTTCCCTGTGTTGTTCAATGTGGTTTCCTGTGTTTTCCCCGTGTTGTGCCCTCTTTCTCTGTGTCTTTCCCTGTGTTGTTCCCTGTTTCTATGTGTTTTCCCCGTGTTGTTCCTTGTTTCTCTGTGTTTCCCCGTGTTGTTCCCTGTTTCACTCTAATTTTTCCGCGTGTTGTTCCCTACATTTCTCCATGATTTTCCCCATGTTGTTCCCTGTTTCTGTGTTTTTCCCTGTGTTGTTCGCTATGGTTCCCCTGTTTTCCCCATGTTGTGCCCTCTTTCTCTGTTTTTTCCTGGGTTGTTCCCTGTTTCTCTCTGTTTTCCCCGTGTGGTTCCCTATGTTTCTCTGAATTTTCCCCATGCTGTTCCCTATGTTTCTCTGCATGTTTCCCTGTGTTGTTCCCAGTTTCTCTGAGTTTTCCCCATGTTGTTCCGTTTCTCTGTTTTCCTGTGTTGTTCCCTATGATTTTCTGTGTTTTTCCCCATGTTGTTCCCTGTTTTTCTCTTTTCCCCGTGTTGTTCCCTATGTTTTTCTGTGTTTTCCCCATGGAATTCCCTGTTTCTCTGTTTTCCCCATGTTGTTCCCTGTTTCTCTGTTTTTCCCTGCATTGTTCCCTGTTTCTCAGTGTTTTTCCCTGCGATGTTCCCTGTTTCTCTGTGTTTTCCCTGTGTTGTTTCCTGTTTCTCTATGTTTTCCCCATCTTGTTCCCTGTTTCTCTGTGTTTTCCCTGTGATATTCCCTGTTTCTCTGTGTTTTCCCTGTCTTGTTTCATGTTTCTCAGTGTTTTTCCCTGTGTTGTTTCCTGTTTATCTGTGTTTTTCCCCGTGTTGTTCCCTGTTTCTCCCTGTTATCCGCGTGTGGTTCCCTACGTTTCTCTGTGTTTATCCCTGTGATGTTCCCTATGTTTCTCTGTGTTTTCCCTGTGATGTTCCCTGTTTCTCTGTGTTTTCCCTATGTTGTTTCCTGTTTCTCTGTGTTTTTCCCAATTTTGTTCCGTTTCTCTGTGTTTTCCCTGTGTTGTTCTCTATGTTTCTCTGTGTTTTCCCTGTGTTGTTCCCTGTTTCTCAGTATTTTCCCTGTGTGGTTCCCTATGTTTCTCTGTGTTTTCCCTGTGTTGTTCCTTGTTTGTCTGTGTTTCTCTCTAATTTTTCCCCGTGTTGTTCCTTACGTTTCTCCATGATTTTCCCCATGTTGTTCCCATTTCCACATGGTTTTTGCCATGTTGTTCTATTTCCCCTGTTTTCTCCACGATACACCCTATGCTTTCCCATGTTTTTCCCTGTGTTGTTCCTGACGTTGCTCATTGTTGCTCCTTGTTTCTCTGTTTTGTTCCCTGTGTTGTTCAATGTGGTTTCCTGTGTTTTCCCCATGTTGTGCCCTCTTTCTCTGTGTCTTTCCCTGTGTTGTTCCCTGTTTCTATGTGTATTCCCCATGTTGTTCCTTGTTTCTCTGTGTTTCCCCGTGTTGTTCCCTGTTTCACTCTAATTGTTCCGCGTGTTGTTCCCTACGTTTCTCCATGATTTTCCCCGTGTTGTTCCCTGTTTCTGTGTTTTTCCCTGTGTTGTTCGCTATGGTTCCCCTGTTTTCCCCATGTTGTGCCCTCTTTCTCTGTTTTTTCCTGGGTTGTTCCCTGTTTCTCTCTGTTTTCCCCGTGTGGTTCCCTATGTTTCTCTGAATTTTCCCCATGCTGTTCCCTATGTTTCTCTGCATGTTTCCCTGTGTTGTTCCCAGTTTCTCTGAGTTTTCCCCATGTTGTTCCGTTTCTCTGTTTTCCTGTGTTGTTCCCTGTGATTTTCTGTGTTTTTCCCCATGTTGTTCCCTGTTTTTCTCTTTTCCCCGTGTTGTTCCCTATGTTTTTCTGTGTTTTCCCCATGGAATTCCCTGTTTCTCTGTTTTCCCCATGTTGTTCCCTGTTTCTCTGTTTTTCCCTGCATTGTTCCCTGTTTCTCAGTGTTTTTCCCTGCGATGTTCCCTGTTTCTCTGTGTTTTCCCTGTGTTGTTTCCTGTTTCTATATGTTTTCCCCATGTTGTTCCCTGTTTCTCTGTGTTTATCCCTGTGATGTTCCCTATGTTTCTCTGTGTTTTCCCTGTGATGTTCCCTGTTTCTCTGTGTTTTCCCTATGTTGTTTCCTGTTTCTCTGTGTTTTTCCCGATTTTGTTCCGTTTCTCTGTGTTTTCCCTGTGTTGTTCTCTATGTTTCTCTGTGTTTTCCCTGTGTTGTTCCCTGTTTCTCAGTATTTTCCCTCTGTGGTTCCCTATGTTTCTCTATGTTTTCCCTGTGTTGTTCCTTGTTTCTCTGTGTTTCTATCTAATTTTTCCCCGTGTTGTTCCTTATGTTTCTCCATGATTTTCCCCATGTTGTTCCCATTTCCACATGGTTTTTGCCATGTTGTTCTATTTCCCCTGTTTTCTCCACGATACACCCTATGCTTTCCCATGTTTTTGCCTGTGTTGTTCCTGATGTTGCTCATTGTTTCTCTGTTTTGTTCCCTGTGTTGTTCAATGTGGTTTCCTGTGTTTTCCCCGTGTTGTGCCCTCTTTCTCTGTGTCTTTCCCTGTGTTGTTCCCTGTTTCTTTGTGTTTTCCCCGTGTTGTTCCTTGTTTCTCTGTGTTTCCCCGTGTTGTTCCCTGTTTCACTCTAATTTTTCCGCGTGTTGTTCCCTACGTTTCTCCATGATTTTCCCCGTGTTGTTCCCTGTTTCTGTGTTTTTCCCTGTGTTGTTCGCTATGGTTCCCCTGTTTTCCCCATGTTGTGCCCTCTTTCTCTGTTTTTTCCTGGGTTGTTCCCTGTTTCTCTCTGTTTTCCCCGTGTGGTTCCCTATGTTTCTCCGAATTTTCCCCATGCTGTTCCCTATGTTTCTCTGCATGTTTCCCTGTGTTGTTCCCAGTTTCTCTGAGTTTTCCCCATGTTGTTCCGTTTCTCTGTTTTCCTGTGTTGTTCCCTGTGATTTTCTGTGTTTTTCCCCATGTTGTTCCCTGTTTTTCTCTTTTCCCCATGTTGTTCCCTATGTTTTTCTGTGTTTTCCCCATGGAATTCCCTGTTTCTCTGTTTTCCCCATGTTGTTCCCTGTTTCTCTGTTTTTCCCTGCATTGTTCCCTGTTTCTCAGTGTTTTTCCCTGCGATGTTCCCTGTTTCTCTGTGTTTTCCCTGTGTTGTTTCCTGTTTCTATATGTTTTCCCCATGTTGTTCCCTGTTTCTCTGTGTTTTCCCTGTGATATTCCCTGTTTCTGTGTTTTCCCTGTCTTGTTTCATGTTTCTCAGTGTTTTTCCCTGTGTTGTTCCCTGTTCCTCTGTGTTTTCCCCATGTTGTTACCTGTTTCTCTGTGTTTTCCCTGTGATATTCCCTGTTTCTCTGTGTTTTCCCTGTCTTGTTTCATGTTTCTCAGTGTTTTTCCCTGTGTTGTTTCCTGTTTATCTGTGTTTTTCCCCGTGTTGTTCCCTGTTTCTCCCTGTTATCCGCGTGTGGTTCCCTACGTTTCTCTGTGTTTATCCCTGTGATGTTCCCTATGTTTCTCTGTGTTTTCCCTGTGATGTTCCCTGTTTCTCTGTGTTTTCCCTATGTTGTTTCCTGTTTCTCTGTGTTTTTCCCTATTTTGTTCCGTTTCTCTTTGTTTTCCCTGTGTTGTTCTCTATGTTTCTCTGTGTTTTCCCTGTGTTGTTCCCTGTTTCTCAGTATTTTCCCTGTGTGGTTCCCTATGTTTCTCTATGTTTTCCCTGTGTTGTTCCTTGTTTCTCTGTGTTTCTCTCTAATTTTTCCCCGTGTTGTTCCTTATGTTTCTCCATGATTTTCCCCATGTTGTTCCCATTTCCACATGGTTTTTGCCATGTTGTTCTATTTCCCCTGTTTTCTCCACGATACACCCTATGCTTTCCCATGTTTTTCCCTGTGTTGTTCCTGATGTTGCTCATTGTTGCTCCTTGTTTCTCTGTTTTGTTCCCTGTGTTGTTCAATGTGGTTTCCTGTGTTTTCCCCATGTTGTGCCCTCTTTCTCTGTGTCTTTCCCTGTGTTGTTCCCTGTTTCTATGTGTTTTCCCCGTGTTGTTCCTTGTTTCTCTGTGTTTCCCCGTGTTGTTCCCTGTTTCATTCTAATTTTTCCGCGTGTTGTTCCCTACGTTTCTCCATGATTTTCCCCGTGTTGTTCCCTGTTTCTGTGTTTTTCCCTGTGTTGTTCGCTATGGTTCCCCTGTTTTCCCCATGTTGTGCCCTCTTTCTCTGTTTTTTCCTGGGTTGTTCCCTGTTTCTCTCTGTTTTCCCCGTGTGGTTCCCTATGTTTCTCCGAATTTTCCCCATGCTGTTCCCTATGTTTCTCTGCATGTTTCCCTGTGTTGTTCCCAGTTTCTCTGAGTTTTCCCCATGTTGTTCCGTTTCTCTGTTTTCCTGTGTTGTTCCCTGTGATTTTCTGTGTTTTTCCCCATGTTGTTCCCTGTTTTTCTCTTTTCCCCATGTTGTTCCCTATGTTTTTCTGTGTTTTCCCCATGGAATTCCCTGTTTCTCTGTTTTCCCCATGTTGTTCCCTGTTTCTCTGTTTTTCCCTGCATTGTTCCCTGTTTCTCAGTGTTTTTCCCTGCGATGTTCCCTGTTTCTCTGTGTTTTCCCTGTGTTGTTTCCTGTTTCTCTATGTTTTCCCCATCTTGTTCCCTGTTTCTCTGTGTTTTCCCTGTGATATTCCCTGTTTCTCTGTGTTTTCCCTGTCTTGTTTCATGTTTCTCAGTGTTTTTCCCTGTGTTGTTTCCTGTTTATCTGTGTTTTTCCCCGTGTTGTTCCCTGTTTCTCCCTGTTATCCGCGTGTGGTTCCCTACGTTTCTCTGTGTTTATCCCTGTGATGTTCCCTATGTTTCTCTGTGTTTTCCCTGTGATGTTCCCTGTTTCTCTGTGTTTTCCCTGTGATGTTCCCTGTTTCTCTGTGTTTTCCCTATGTTGTTTCCTGTTTCTCTGTGTTTTTCCCTGTGTTGTTCTCAATGTTTCTCTGTGTTTTCCCTGTGTTGTTCCCTGTTTCTCAGTATTTTCCCTGTGTGGTTCCCTATGTTTCTCTATGTTTTCCCTGTGTTGTTCCTTGTTTGTCTCTGTTTCTCTCTAATTTTTCCCCGTGTTGTTCCTTATGTTTCTCCATGATTTTCCCCATGTTGTTCCCATTTCCACATGGTTTTTGCCATGTTGTTCTATTTCCCCTGTTTTCTCCACGATACACCCTATGCTTTCCCATGTTTTTCCCTGTGTTGTTCCTGATGTTGCTCATTGTTGCTCCTTGTTTCTCTGTTTTGTTCCCTGTGTTGTTCAATGTGGTTTCCTGTGTTTTCCCCATGTTGTGCCCTCTTTCTCTGTGTCTTTCCCTGTGTTGTTCCCTGTTTCTATGTGTTTTCCCCGTGTTGTTCCTTGTTTCTCTGTGTTTCCCCGTGTTGTTCCCTGTTTCACTCTAATTTTTCCGCGTGTTGTTCCCTACGTTTCTCCATGATTTTCCGCGTGTTGTTCCCTGTTTCTGTGTTTTTCCCTGTGTTGTTCGCTATGGTTCCCCTGTTTTCCCGATGTTGTGCCCTCTTTCTCTGTTTTTTCCTGGGTTGTTCCCTGTTTCTCTCTGTTTTCCCCGTGTGGTTCCCTATGTTTCTCTGAATTTTCCCCATGCTGTTCCCTATGTTTCTCTGCATGTTTCCCTGTGTTGTTCCCAGTTTCTCTGAGTTTTCCCCATGTTGTTCCGTTTCTCTGTTTTCCTGTGTTGTTCCCTATGATTTTCTGTGTTTTTCCCCATGTTGTTCCCTGTTTTTCTCTTTTCCCCGTGTTGTTCCCTATGTTTTTCTGTGTTTTCCCCATGGAATTCCCTGTTTCTCTGTTTTCCCCATGTTGTTCCCTGTTTCTCTGTTTTTCCCTGCATTGTTCCCTGTTTCTCAGTGTTTTTCCCTGCGATGTTCCCTGTTTCTCTGTGTTTTCCCTGTGTTGTTTCCTGTTTCTCTATGTTTTCCCCATCTTGTTCCCTGTTTCTCTGTGTTTTCCCTGTGATATTCCCTGTTTCTCTGTGTTTTCCCTGTCTTGTTTCATGTTTCTCAGTGTTTTTCCCTGTGTTGTTTCCTGTTTATCAGTGTTTTTCCCCGTGTTGTTCCCTGTTTCTCCCTGTTATCCGCGTGTGGTTCACTACGTTTCTCTGTGTTTATCCCTGTGATGTTCCCTATGTTTCTCTGTGTTTTCCCTGTGATGTTCCCTGTTTCTCTGTGTTTTCCCTATGTTGTTTCCTGTTTCTCTGTGTTTTTCCCGATTTTGTTCCGTTTCTCTGTGTTTTCCCTGTGTTGTTCTCTATGTTTCTCTGTGTTTTCCCTGTGTTGTTCCCTGTTTCTCAGTATTTTCCCTGTGTGGTTCCCTATGTTTCTCTGTGTTTTCCCTGTGTTGTTCCTTGTTTGTCTGTGTTTCTCTCTAATTTTTCCCCGTGTTGTTCCTTACGTTTCTCCATGATTTTCCCCATGTTGTTCCCATTTCCACATGGTTTTTGCCATGTTGTTCTATTTCCCCTGTTTTCTCCACGATACACCCTATGCTTTCCCATGTTTTTCCCTGTGTTGTTCCTGACGTTGCTCATTGTTGCTCCTTGTTTCTCTGTTTTGTTCCCTGTGTTGTTCAATGTGGTTTCCTGTGTTTTCCCCATGTTGTGCCCTCTTTCTCTGTGTCTTTCCCTGTGTTGTTCCCTGTTTCTATGTGTATTCCCCATGTTGTTCCTTGTTTCTCTGTGTTTCCCCGTGTTGTTCCCTGTTTCACTCTAATTGTTCCGCGTGTTGTTCCCTACGTTTCTCCATGATTTTCCCCGTGTTGTTCCCTGTTTCTGTGTTTTTCCCTGTGTTGTTCGCTATGGTTCCCCTGTTTTCCCCATGTTGTGCCCTCTTTCTCTGTTTTTTCCTGGGTTGTTCCCTGTTTCTCTCTGTTTTCCCCGTGTGGTTCCCTATGTTTCTCTGAATTTTCCCCATGCTGTTCCCTATGTTTCTCTGCATGTTTCCCTGTGTTGTTCCCAGTTTCTCTGAGTTTTCCCCATGTTGTTCCGTTTCTCTGTTTTCCTGTGTTGTTCCCTGTGATTTTCTGTGTTTTTCCCCATGTTGTTCCCTGTTTTTCTCTTTTCCCCGTGTTGTTCCCTATGTTTTTCTGTGTTTTCCCCATGGAATTCCCTGTTTCTCTGTTTTCCCCATGTTGTTCCCTGTTTCTCTGTTTTTCCCTGCATTGTTCCCTGTTTCTCAGTGTTTTTCCCTGCGATGTTCCCTGTTTCTCTGTGTTTTCCCTGTGTTGTTTCCTGTTTCTATATGTTTTCCCCATGTTGTTCCCTGTTTCTCTGTGTTTATCCCTGTGATGTTCCCTATGTTTCTCTGTGTTTTCCCTGTGATGTTCCCTGTTTCTCTGTGTTTTCCCTGTGTTGTTTCCTGTTTCTCTGTGTTTTTCCCGATTTTGTTCCGTTTCTCTGTGTTTTCCCTGTGTTGTTCTCTATGTTTCTCTGTGTTTTCCCTGTGTTGTTCCCTGTTTCTCAGTATTTTCCCTCTGTGGTTCCCTATGTTTCTCTATGTTTTCCCTGTGTTGTTCCTTGTTTCTCTGTGTTTCTATCTAATTTTTCCCCGTGTTGTTCCTTATGTTTCTCCATGATTTTCCCCATGTTGTTCCCATTTCCACATGGTTTTTGCCATGTTGTTCTATTTCCCCTGTTTTCTCCACGATACACCCTATGCTTTCCCATGTTTTTGCCTGTGTTGTTCCTGATGTTGCTCATTGTTGCTCCTTGTTTCTCTGTTTTGTTCCCTGTGTTGTTCAATGTGGTTTCCTGTGTTTTCCCCGTGTTGTGCCCTCTTTCTCTGTGTCTTTCCCTGTGTTGTTCCCTGTTTCTTTGTGTTTTCCCCGTGTTGTTCCTTGTTTCTCTGTGTTTCCCCGTGTTGTTCCCTGTTTCACTCTAATTTTTCCGCGTGTTGTTCCCTACGTTTCTCCATGATTTTCCCCGTGTTGTTCCCTGTTTCTGTGTTTTTCCCTGTGTTGTTCGCTATGGTTCCCCTGTTTTCCCCATGTTGTGCCCTCTTTCTCTGTTTTTTCCTGGGTTGTTCCCTGTTTCTCTCTGTTTTCCCCGTGTGGTTCCCTATGTTTCTCCGAATTTTCCCCATGCTGTTCCCTATGTTTCTCTGCATGTTTCCCTGTGTTGTTCCCAGTTTCTCTGAGTTTTCCCCATGTTGTTCCGTTTCTCTGTTTTCCTGTGTTGTTCCCTGTGATTTTCTGTGTTTTTCCCCATGTTGTTCCCTGTTTTTCTCTTTTCCCCATGTTGTTCCCTATGTTTTTCTGTGTTTTCCCCATGGAATTCCCTGTTTCTCTGTTTTCCCCATGTTGTTCCCTGTTTCTCTGTTTTTCCCTGCATTGTTCCCTGTTTCTCAGTGTTTTTCCCTGCGATGTTCCCTGTTTCTCTGTGTTTTCCCTGTGTTGTTTCCTGTTTCTATATGTTTTCCCCATGTTGTTCCCTGTTTCTCTGTGTTTTCCCTGTGATATTCCCTGTTTCTGTGTTTTCCCTGTCTTGTTTCATGTTTCTCAGTGTTTTTCCCTGTGTTGTTCCCTGTTCCTCTGTGTTTTCCCCATGTTGTTACCTGTTTCTCTGTGTTTTCCCTGTGATATTCCCTGTTTCTCTGTGTTTTCCCTGTCTTGTTTCATGTTTCTCAGTGTTTTTCCCTGTGTTGTTTCCTGTTTATCTGTGTTTTTCCCCGTGTTGTTCCCTGTTTCTCCCTGTTATCCGCGTGTGGTTCCCTACGTTTCTCTGTGTTTATCCCTGTGATGTTCCCTATGTTTCTCTGTGTTTTCCCTGTGATGTTCCCTGTTTCTCTGTGTTTTCCCTATGTTGTTTCCTGTTTCTCTGTGTTTTTCCCTATTTTGTTCCGTTTCTCTTTGTTTTCCCTGTGTTGTTCTCTATGCTTCTCTGTGTTTTCCCTGTGTTGTTCCCTGTTTCTCAGTATTTTCCCTGTGTGGTTCCCTATGTTTCTCTATGTTTTCCCTGTGTTGTTCCTTGTTTCTCTGTGTTTCTCTCTAATTTTTCCCCGTGTTGTTCCTTATGTTTCTCCATGATTTTCCCCATGTTGTTCCCATTTCCACATGGTTTTTGCCATGTTGTTCTATTTCCCCTGTTTTCTCCACGATACACCCTATGCTTTCCCATGTTTTTCCCTGTGTTGTTCCTGATGTTGCTCATTGTTGCTCCTTGTTTCTCTGTTTTGTTCCCTGTGTTGTTCAATGTGGTTTCCTGTGTTTTCCCCATGTTGTGCCCTCTTTCTCTGTGTCTTTCCCTGTGTTGTTCCCTGTTTCTATGTGTTTTCCCCGTGTTGTTCCTTGTTTCTCTGTGTTTCCCCGTGTTGTTCCCTGTTTCACTCTAATTTTTCCGCGTGTTGTTCCCTACATTTCTCCATGATTTTCCCCATGTTGTTCCCTGTTTCTGTGTTTTTCCCTGTGTTGTTCGCTATGGTTCCCCTGTTTTCCCCATGTTGTGCCCTCTTTCTCTGTTTTTTCCTGGGTTGTTCCCTGTTTCTCTCTGTTTTCCCCGTGTGGTTCCCTATGTTTCTCCGAATTTTCCCCATGCTGTTCCCTATGTTTCTCTGCATGTTTCCCTGTGTTGTTCCCAGTTTCTCTGAGTTTTCCCCATGTTGTTCCGTTTCTCTGTTTTCCTGTGTTGTTCCCTGTGATTTTCTGTGTTTTTCCCCATGTTGTTCCCTGTTTTTCTCTTTTCCCCGTGTTGTTCCCTATGTTTTTCTGTTTTTTCCCCATGGAATTCCCTGTTTCTCTGTTTTCCCCATGTTGTTCCCTGTTTCTCTGTTTTTCCCTGCATTGTTCCCTGTTTCTCAGTGTTTTTCCCTGCGATGTTCCCTGTTTCTCTGTGTTTTCCCTGTGTTGTTTCCTGTTTCTCTATGTTTTCCCCATCTTGTTCCCTGTTTCTCTGTGTTTTCCCTGTGATATTCCCTGTTTCTCTGTGTTTTCCCTGTCTTGTTTCATGTTTCTCAGTGTTTTTCCCTGTGTTGTTTCCTGTTTATCTGTGTTTTTCCCCGTGTTGTTCCCTGTTTCTCCCTGTTATCCGCGTGTGGTTCCCTACGTTTCTCTGTGTTTATCCCTGTGATGTTCCCTATGTTTCTCTGTGTTTTCCCTGTGATGTTCCCTGTTTCTCTGTGTTTTCCCTATGTTGTTTCCTGTTTCTCTGTGTTTTTCCCGATTTTGTTCCGCTTCTCTGTGTTTTCCCTGTGTTGTTCACTATGTTTCTCTGTGTTTTCCCTGTGTTGTTCCCTGTTTCTCAGTATTTTCCCTGTGTGGTTCCCTATGTTTCTCTATGTTTTCCCTGTGTTGTTCCTTGTTTCTCTGTGTTTCTATCTAATTTTTCCCCGTGTTGTTCCTTATGTTTCTCCATGATTTTCCCCATGTTGTTCCCATTTCCACATGGTTTTTGCCATGTTGTTCTATTTCCCCTGTTTTCTCCACGATACACCCTATGCTTTCCCATGTTTTTCCCTGTGTTGTTCCTGATGTTGCTCATTGTTGCTCCTTGTTTCTCTGTTTTGTTCCCTGTGTTGTTCAATGTGGTTTCCTGTGTTTTCCCCATGTTGTGCCCTCTTTCTCTGTGTCTTTCCCTGTGTTGTTCCCTGTTTCTATGTGTTTTCCCCGTGTTGTTCCTTGTTTCTCTGTGTTTCCCCGTGTTGTTCCCTGTTTCACTCTAATTTTTCCGCGTGTTGTTCCCTACGTTTCTCCATGATTTTCCCCGTGTTGTTCCCTGTTTCTGTGTTTTTCCCTGTGTTGTTCGCTATGGTTCCCCTGTTTTCCCCATGTTGTGCCCTCTTTCTCTGTTTTTTCCTGGGTTGTTCCCTGTTTCTCTCTGTTTTCCCCGTGTGGTTCCCTATGTTTCTCCGAATTTTCCCCATGCTGTTCCCTATGTTTCTCTGCATGTTTCCCTGTGTTGTTCCCAGTTTCTCTGAGTTTTCCCCATGTTGTTCCGTTTCTCTGTTTTCCTGTGTTGTTCCCTGTGATTTTCTGTGTTTTTCCCCATGTTGTTCCCTGTTTTTCTCTTTTCCCCATGTTGTTCCCTATGTTTTTCTGTGTTTTCCCCATGGAATTCCCTGTTTCTCTGTTTTCCCCATGTTGTTCCCTGTTTCTCTGTTTTTCCCTGCATTGTTCCCTGTTTCTCAGTGTTTTTCCCTGCGATGTTCCCTGTTTCTCTGTGTTTTCCCTGTGTTGTTTCCTGTTTCTCTATGTTTTCCCCATCTTGTTCCCTGTTTCTCTGTGTTTTCCCTGTGATATTCCCTGTTTCTCTGTGTTTTCCCTGTCTTGTTTCATGTTTCTCAGTGTTTTTCCCTGTGTTGTTTCCTGTTTATCTGTGTTTTTCCCCGTGTTGTTCCCTGTTTCTCCCTGTTATCCGCGTGTGGTTCCCTACGTTTCTCTGTGTTTATCCCTGTGATGTTCCCTATGTTTCTCTGTGTTTTCCCTGTGATGTTCCCTGTTTCTCTGTGTTTTCCCTATGTTGTTTCCTGTTTCTCTGTGTTTTTCCCTATTTTGTTCCGTTACTCTGTGTTTTCCCTGTGTTGTTCTCTATGTTTCTCTGTGTTTTCCCTGTGTTGTTCCCTGTTTCTCAGTATTTTCCCTGTGTGGTTCCCTATGTTTCTCTATGTTTTCCCTGTGTTGTTCCTTGTTTCTCTGTGTTTCTATCTAATTTTTCCCCGTGTTGTTCCTTATGTTTCTCCATGATTTTCCCCATGTTGTTCCCATTTCCACATGGTTTTTGCCATGTTGTTCTATTTCCCCTGTTTTCTCCACGATACACCCTATGCTTTCCCATGTTTTTCCCTGTGTTGTTCCTGATGTTGCTCATTGTTGCTCCTTGTTTCTCTGTTTTGTTCCCTGTGTTGTTCAATGTGGTTTCCTGTGTTTTCCCCATGTTGTGCCCTCTTTCTCTGTGTCTTTCCCTGTGTTGTTCCCTGTTTCTATGTGTTTTCCCCGTGTTGTTCCTTGTTTCTCTGTGTTTCCCCGTGTTGTTCCCTGTTTCACTCTAATTTTTCCGCGTGTTGTTCCCTACGTTTCTCCATGATTTTCCCCGTGTTGTTCCCTGTTTCTGTGTTTTTCCCTGTGTTGTTCGCTATGGTTCCCCTGTTTTCCCCATGTTGTGCCCTCTTTCTCTGTTTTTTCCTGGGTTGTTCCCTGTTTCTCTCTGTTTTCCCCGTGTGGTTCCCTATGTTTCTCTGAATTTTCCCCATGCTGTTCCCTATGTTTCTCTGCATGTTTCCCTGTGTTGTTCCCAGTTTCTCTGAGTTTTCCCCATGTTGTTCCGTTTCTCTGTTTTCCTGTGTTGTTCCCTGTGATTTTCTGTGTTTTTCCCCATGTTGTTCCCTGTTTTTCTCTTTTCCCCGTGTTGTTCCCTATGTTTTTCTGTGTTTTCCCCATGGAATTCCCTGTTTCTCTGTTTTCCCCATGTTGTTCCCTGTTTCTCTGTTTTTCCCTGCATTGTTCCCTGTTTCTCAGTGTTTTTCCCTGCGATGTTCCCTGTTTCTCTGTGTTTTCCCTGTGTTGTTTCCTGTTTCTATATGTTTTCCCCATGTTGTTCCCTGTTTCTCTGTGTTTATCCCTGTGATGTTCCCTATGTTTCTCTGTGTTTTCCCTGTGATGTTCCCTGTTTCTCTGTGTTTTCCCTATGTTGTTTCCTGTTTCTCTGTGTTTTTCCCGATTTTGTTCCGTTTCTCTGTGTTTTCCCTGTGTTGTTCTCTATGTTTCTCTGTGTTTTCCCTGTGTTGTTCCCTGTTTCTCAGTATTTTCCCTCTGTGGTTCCCTATGTTTCTCTATGTTTTCCCTGTGTTGTTCCTTGTTTCTCTGTGTTTCTATCTAATTTTTCCCCGTGTTGTTCCTTATGTTTCTCCATGATTTTCCCCATGTTGTTCCCATTTCCACATGGTTTTTGCCATGTTGTTCTATTTCCCCTGTTTTCTCCACGATACACCCTATGCTTTCCCATGTTTTTGCCTGTGTTGTTCCTGATGTTGCTCATTGTTGCTCCTTGTTTCTCTGTTTTGTTCCCTGTGTTGTTCAATGTGGTTTCCTGTGTTTTCCCCGTGTTGTGCCCTCTTTCTCTGTGTCTTTCCCTGTGTTGTTCCCTGTTTCTTTGTGTTTTCCCCGTGTTGTTCCTTGTTTCTCTGTGTTTCCCCGTGTTGTTCCCTGTTTCACTCTAATTTTTCCGCGTGTTGTTCCCTACGTTTCTCCATGATTTTCCCCGTGTTGTTCCCTGTTTCTGTGTTTTTCCCTGTGTTGTTCGCTATGGTTCCCCTGTTTTCCCCATGTTGTGCCCTCTTTCTCTGTTTTTTCCTGGGTTGTTCCCTGTTTCTCTCTGTTTTCCCCGTGTGGTTCCCTATGTTTCTCCGAATTTTCCCCATGCTGTTCCCTATGTTTCTCTGCATGTTTCCCTGTGTTGTTCCCAGTTTCTCTGAGTTTTCCCCATGTTGTTCCGTTTCTCTGTTTTCCTGTGTTGTTCCCTGTGATTTTCTGTGTTTTTCCCCATGTTGTTCCCTGTTTTTCTCTTTTCCCCATGTTGTTCCCTATGTTTTTCTGTGTTTTCCCCATGGAATTCCCTGTTTCTCTGTTTTCCCCATGTTGTTCCCTGTTTCTCTGTTTTTCCCTGCATTGTTCCCTGTTTCTCAGTGTTTTTCCCTGCGATGTTCCCTGTTTCTCTGTGTTTTCCCTGTGTTGTTTCCTGTTTCTATATGTTTTCCCCATGTTGTTCCCTGTTTCTCTGTGTTTTCCCTGTGATATTCCCTGTTTCTGTGTTTTCCCTGTCTTGTTTCATGTTTCTCAGTGTTTTTCCCTGTGTTGTTCCCTGTTCCTCTGTGTTTTCCCCATGTTGTTACCTGTTTCTCTGTGTTTTCCCTGTGATATTCCCTGTTTCTCTGTGTTTTCCCTGTCTTGTTTCATGTTTCTCAGTGTTTTTCCCTGTGTTGTTTCCTGTTTATCTGTGTTTTTCCCCGTGTTGTTCCCTGTTTCTCCCTGTTATCCGCGTGTGGTTCCCTACGTTTCTCTGTGTTTATCCCTGTGATGTTCCCTATGTTTCTCTGTGTTTTCCCTGTGATGTTCCCTGTTTCTCTGTGTTTTCCCTATGTTGTTTCCTGTTTCTCTGTGTTTTTCCCTATTTTGTTCCGTTTCTCTTTGTTTTCCCTGTGTTGTTCTCTATGCTTCTCTGTGTTTTCCCTGTGTTGTTCCCTGTTTCTCAGTATTTTCCCTGTGTGGTTCCCTATGTTTCTCTATGTTTTCCCTGTGTTGTTCCTTGTTTCTCTGTGTTTCTCTCTAATTTTTCCCCGTGTTGTTCCTTATGTTTCTCCATGATTTTCCCCATGTTGTTCCCATTTCCACATGGTTTTTGCCATGTTGTTCTATTTCCCCTGTTTTCTCCACGATACACCCTATGCTTTCCCATGTTTTTCCCTGTGTTGTTCCTGATGTTGCTCATTGTTGCTCCTTGTTTCTCTGTTTTGTTCCCTGTGTTGTTCAATGTGGTTTCCTGTGTTTTCCCCATGTTGTGCCCTCTTTCTCTGTGTCTTTCCCTGTGTTGTTCCCTGTTTCTATGTGTTTTCCCCGTGTTGTTCCTTGTTTCTCTGTGTTTCCCCGTGTTGTTCCCTGTTTCACTCTAATTTTTCCGCGTGTTGTTCCCTACATTTCTCCATGATTTTCCCCATGTTGTTCCCTGTTTCTGTGTTTTTCCCTGTGTTGTTCGCTATGGTTCCCCTGTTTTCCCCATGTTGTGCCCTCTTTCTCTGTTTTTTCCTGGGTTGTTCCCTGTTTCTCTCTGTTTTCCCCGTGTGGTTCCCTATGTTTCTCCGAATTTTCCCCATGCTGTTCCCTATGTTTCTCTGCATGTTTCCCTGTGTTGTTCCCAGTTTCTCTGAGTTTTCCCCATGTTGTTCCGTTTCTCTGTTTTCCTGTGTTGTTCCCTGTGATTTTCTGTGTTTTTCCCCGTGTTGTTCCCTATGTTTTTCTGTTTTTTCCCCATGGAATTCCCTGTTTCTCTGTTTTCCCCATGTTGTTCCCTGTTTCTCTGTTTTTCCCTGCATTGTTCCCTGTTTCTCAGTGTTTTTCCCTGCGATGTTCCCTGTTTCTCTGTGTTTTCCCTGTGTTGTTTCCTGTTTCTCTATGTTTTCCCCATCTTGTTCCCTGTTTCTCTGTGTTTTCCCTGTGATATTCCCTGTTTCTCTGTGTTTTTCTTGTCTTGTTTCATGTTTCTCAGTGTTTTTCCCTGTGTTGTTTCCTGTTTATCTGTGTTTTTCCCCGTGTTGTTCCCTGTTTCTCCCTGTTATCCGCGTGTGGTTCCCTACGTTTCTCTGTGTTTATCCCTGTGATGTTCCCTATGTTTCTCTGTGTTTTCCCTGTGATGTTCCCTGTTTCTCTGTGTTTTCCCTATGTTGTTTCCTGTTTCTCTGTGTTTTTCCCTATTTTGTTCCGCTTCTCTGTGTTTTCCCTGTGTTGTTCTCTATGTTTCTCTGTGTTTTCCCTGTGTTGTTCCCTGTTTCTCAGTATTTTCCCTGTGTGGTTCCCTATGTTTCTCTATGTTTTCCCTGTGTTGTTCCTTGTTTCTCTGTGTTTCTATCTAATTTTTCCCCGTGTTGTTCCTTATGTTTCTCCATGATTTTCCCCATGTTGTTCCCATTTCCACATGGTTTTTGCCATGTTGTTCTATTTCCCCTGTTTTCTCCACGATACACCCTATGCTTTCCCATGTTTTTCCCTGTGTTGTTCCTGATGTTGCTCATTGTTGCTCCTTGTTTCTCTGTTTTGTTCCCTGTGTTGTTCAATGTGGTTTCCTGTGTTTTCCCCATGTTGTGCCCTCTTTCTCTGTGTCTTTCCCTGTGTTGTTCCCTGTTTCTATGTGTTTTCCCCGTGTTGTTCCTTGTTTCTCTGTGTTTCCCCGTGTTGTTCCCTGTTTCACTCTAATTTTTCCGCGTGTTGTTCCCTACGTTTCTCCATGATTTTCCCCGTGTTGTTCCCTGTTTCTGTGTTTTTCCCTGTGTTGTTCGCTATGGTTCCCCTGTTTTCCCCATGTTGTGCCCTCTTTCTCTGTTTTTTCCTGGGTTGTTCCCTGTTTCTCTCTGTTTTCCCCGTGTGGTTCCCTATGTTTCTCCGAATTTTCCCCATGCTGTTCCCTATGTTTCTCTGCATGTTTCCCTGTGTTGTTCCCAGTTTCTCTGAGTTTTCCCCATGTTGTTCCGTTTCTCTGTTTTCCTGTGTTGTTCCCTGTGATTTTCTGTGTTTTTCCCCATGTTGTTCCCTGTTTTTCTCTTTTCCCCATGTTGTTCCCTATGATTTTCTTTGTTTTCCCCATGGAATTCCCCGTTTCTCTGTTTTCCCCATGTTGTTCCCTGTTTCTCTGTTTTTCCCTGCATTGTTCCCTGTTTCTCAGTGTTTTTCCCTGCGATGTTTCCTGTTTCTCTGTGTTTTCCCTGTGTTGTTTCCTGTTTCTCTATGTTTTCCCCATCTTGTTCCCTGTTTCTCTGTGTATTCCCTGTGATATTCCCTGTTTCTCTGTGTTTTCCCTGTCTTGTTTCATGTTTCTCAGTGTTTTTCCCTGTGTTGTTTCCTGTTTATCTGTGTTTTTCCCCGTGTTGTTCCCTGTTTCTCCCTGTTATCCGCGTGTGGTTCCCTACGTTTCTCTGTGTTTATCCCTGTGATGTTCCCTATGTTTCTCTGTGTTTTCTCTGTGATGTTCCCTGTTTCTCTGTGTTTTCCCTATGTTGTTTCCTGTTTCTCTGTGTTTTTCCCTATTTTGTTCCGCTTCTCTGTGTTTTCCCTGTGTTGTTCACTATGTTTCTCTGTGTTTTCCCTGTGTTGTTCCCTGTTTCTCAGTATTTTCCCTGTGTGGTTCCCTATGTTTCTCTATGTTTTCCCTGTGTTGTTCCTTGTTTCTCTGTGTTTCTATCTAATTTTTCCCCGTGTTGTTCCTTATGTTTCTCCATGATTTTCCCCATGTTGTTCCCATTTCCACATGGTTTTTGCCATGTTGTTCTATTTCCCCTGTTTTCTCCACGATACACCCTATGCTTTCCCATGTTTTTGCCTGTGTTGTTCCTGATGTTGCTCATTGTTGCTCCTTGTTTCTCTGTTTTGTTCCCTGTGTTGTTCAATGTGGTTTCCTGTGTTTTCCCCATGTTGTGCCCTCTTTCTCTGTGTCTTTCCCTGTGTTGTTCCCTGTTTCTATGTGTTTTCCCCTTGTTGTTCCTTGTTTCTCTGTGTTTCCCCGTGTTGTTCCCTGTTTCACTCTAATTTTTCCGCGTGTTGTTCCCTACGTTTCTCCATGATTTTCCCCGTGTTGTTCCCTGTTTCTGTGTTTTTCCTTGTGTTGTTCGCTATGGTTCCCCTGTTTTCCCCATGTTGTGCCCTCTTTCTCTGTTTTTTCCTGGGTTGTTCCCTGTTTCTCTCTGTTTTCCCCGTGTGGTTCCCTATGTTTCTCTGAATTTTCCCCATGCTGTTCCCTATGTTTCTCTGCATGTTTCCCTGTGTTGTTCCCAGTTTCTCTGAGTTTTCCCCATGTTGTTCCGTTTCTCTGTTTTCCTGTGTTGTTCCCTGTGATTTTCTGTGTTTTTCCCCATGTTGTTCCCTATGTTTTTCTGTGTTTTCCCCATGGAATTCCCTGTTTCTCTGTTTTCCCCATGTTGTTCCCTGTTTCTCTGTTTTTCCCTGCATTGTTCCCTGTTTCTCAGTGTTTTTCCCTGCGATGTTCCCTGTTTCTCTGTGTTTTCCCTGTGTTGTTTCCTGTTTCTCTATGTTTTCCCCATCTTGTTCCCTGTTTCTCTGTGTTTTCCCTGTGATATTCCCTGTTTCTCTGTGTTTTCCCTGTCTTGTTTCATGTTTCTCAGTGTTTTTCCCTGTGTTGTTTCCTGTTTATCTGTGTTTTTCCCCGTGTTGTTCCCTGTTTCTCCCTGTTATCCGCGTGTGGTTCCCTACGTTTCTCTGTGTTTATCCCTGTGATGTTCCCTATGTTTCTCTGTTTTTTCCCTGTGATGTTCCCTGTTTCTCTGTGTTTTCCCTATGTTGTTTCCTGTTTCTCTGTGTTTTTCCCTATTTTGTTCCGTTTCTCTGTGTTTTCCCTGTGTTGTTCTCTATGTTTCTCTGTGTTTTCCCTGTGTTGTTCCCTGTTTCTCAGTATTTTCCCTGTGTGGTTCCCTATGTTTCTCTATGTTTTCCCTGTGTTGTTCCTTGTTTCTCTGTGTTTCTATCTAATTTTTCCCCGTGTTGTTCCTTATGTTTCTCCATGATTTTCCCCATGTTGTTCCCATTTCCACATGGTTTTTGCCATGTTGTTCTATTTCCCCTGTTTTCTCCACGATACACCCTATGCTTTCCCCTGTTTTTCCCTGTGTTGTTCCTGATGTTGCTCATTGTTGCTCCTTGTTTCTCTGTTTTGTTCCCTGTGTTGTTCAATGTGGTTTCCTGTGTTTTCCCCATGTTGTGCCCTCTTTCTCTGTGTCTTTCCCTGTGTTGTTCCCTGTTTCTATGTGTTTTCCCCGTGTTGTTCCTTGTTTCTCTGTGTTTCCCCGTGTTGTTCCCTGTTTCACTCTAATTTTTCCGCGTGTTGTTCCCTACGTTTCTCCATGATTTTCCCCGTGTTGTTCCCTGTTTCTGTGTTTTTCACTGTGTTGTTCGCTATGGTTCCCCTGTTTTCCCCATGTTGTGCCCTCTTTCTCTGTTTTTTCCTGGGTTGTTCCCTGTTTCTCTCTGTTTTCCCCGTGTGGTTCCCTATGTTTCTCCGAATTTTCCCCATGCTGTTCCCTATGTTACTCTGCATGTTTCCCTGCGTTGTTCCCAGTTTCTCTGAGTTTTCCCCATGTTGTTCCATTTCTCTGTTTTCCTGTGTTGTTCCCTGTGATTTTCTGTGTTTTTCCCCATGTTGTTCCCTGTTTTTCTCTTTTCCCCATGTTGTTCCCTATGTTTTTCTGTGTTTTCCCCATGGAATTCCCTGTTTCTCTGTTTTCCCCATGTTGTTCCCTGTTTCTCTGTTTTTCCCTGCATTGTTCCCTGTTTCTCAGTGTTTTTCCCTGCGATGTTCCCTGTTTCTCTGTGTTTTCCCTGTGTTGTTTCCTGTTTCTCTATGTTTTCCCCATGTTGTTCCCTGTTTCTCTGTGTTTTCCCTGTGATATTCCCTGTTTCTCTGTGTTTTCCCTGTGTTGTTTCCTGTTTCTCTATGTTTTCCCCATCTTGTTCCCTGTTTCTCTGTGTTTTCCCTGGGATATTCCCTGTTTCTCTGTGTTTTCCCTGTCTTGTTTCATGTTTCTCAGTGTTTTTCCCTGTGTTGTTTCCTGTTTATCTGTGTTTTTCCCCGTGTTGTTCCGTGTTTCTCCCTGTTATCCGCGTGTGGTTCCCTACGTTTCTCTGTGTTTATCCCTGTGATGTTCCCTATGTTTCTCTGTGTTTTCCCTGTGATGTTCCCTGTTTCTCTGTGTTTTCCCTATGTTGTTTCCTGTTTCTCTGTGTTTTTCCCAATTTTGTTCCGTTTCTCTGTGTTTTCCCTGTGTTGTTCTCTATGTTTCTCTGTGTTTTCCCTGTGTTGTTCCCTGTTTCTCAGTATTTTCCCTGTGTGGTTCCCTATGTTTCTCTATGTTTTCCCTGTGTTGTTCCTTGTTTCTCTGTGTTTCTATCTAATTTTTCCCCGTGTTGTTCCTTATGTTTCTCCATGATTTTCCCCATGTTGTTCCCATTTCCACATGGTTTTTGCCATGTTGTTCTATTTCCCCTGTTTTCTCCACGATACACCCTATGCTTTCCCATGTTTTTCCCTGTGTTGTTCCTGATGTTGCTCATTGTTGCTCCTTGTTTCTCTGTTTTGTTCCCTGTGTTGTTCAATGTGGTTTCCTGTGTTTTCCCCATGTTGTGCCCTCTTTCTCTGTGTTTTCCCTGGGATATTCCCTGTTTCTCTGTGTTTTCCCTGTCTTGTTTCATGTTTCTCAGTGTTTTTCCCTGTGTTGTTTCCTGTTTATCTGTGTTTTTCCCCGTGTTGTTCCCTGTTTCTCCCTGTTATCCGCGTGTGGTTCCCTACGTTTCTCTGTGTTTATCCCTGTGATGTTCCCTATGTTTCTCTGTGTTTTCCCTGTGATGCTCCCTGTTTCTCTGTGTTTTCCCTATGTTGTTTCCTGTTTCTCAGTGTTTTTCCCTATTTTGTTCCGTTTCTCTGTGTTTTCCCTGTGTTGTTCTCTATGTTTCTCTGTGTTTTCCCTGTGTTGTTCCCTGTTTCTCAGTATTTTCCCTGTGTGGTTCCCTATGTTTCTCTGTGTTTTCCCTGTGATGTTCCCTGTTTCTCTGTGTTTTCCCTATGTTGTTTCCTGTTTCTCTGTGTTTTTCCGTGTGTTGTTCTCTATGTTTCTCTGTGTTTTCCCTGTGTTGTTCCCTGTTTCTCAGTATTTTCCCTCTGTGGTTCCCTATGTTTCTCTATGTTTTCCCTGTGTTGTTCCTTGTTTCTCTGTGTTTCTATCTAATTTTTCCCCGTGTTGTTCCTTATGTTTCTTCATGATTTTCCCCATGTTGTTCCCATTTCCACATGGTTTTTGCCATGTTGTTCTATTTCCCCTGTTTTCTCCACGATACACCCTATGCTTTCCCATGTTTTTCCCTGTGTTGTTCCTGATGTTGCTCATTGTTGCTCCTTGATTCTCTGTTTTGTTCCCTGTGTTGTTCAATGTGGTTTCCTGTGTTTTCCCCATGTTGTGCCCTCTTTCTCTGTGTCTTTCCCTGTGTTGTTCCCTGTTTCTATGTGTTTTCCCCGTGTTGTTCCTTGTTTCTCTGTGTTTCCCCGTGTTGTTCCCTGTTTCACTCTAATTTTTCCGCGTGTTGTTCCTTATGTTTCTCCATGATTTTCCCCATGTTGTTCCCATTTCCACATGGTTTTTGCCATGTTGTTCTATTTCGCCTGTTTTCTCCACGATACACCCTATGCTTTCCCATGTTTTTCCCTGTGTTGTTCCTGATGTTGCTCATTGTTGCTCCTTGTTTCTCTGTTTTGTTCCCTGTGTTGTTCAATGTGGTTTCCTGTGTTTTCCCCGTGTTGTGCCCTCTTTCTCTGTGTCTTTCCCTGTGTTGTTCCCTGTTTCTATGTGTTTTCCCCGTGTTGTTCCTTGTTTCTCTGTGTTTCCCCGTGTTGTTCCCTGTTTCACTCTAATTTTTCCGCGTGTTGTTCCCTACATTTCTCCATGAGTTTCCCCATGTTGTTCCCTGTTTCTGTGTTTTTCCCTGTGTTGTTCGCTATGGTTCCCCTGTTTTCCCCATGTTGTGCCCTCTTTCTCTGTTTTTTCCTGGGTTGTTCCCTGTTTCTCTCTGTTTTCCCCGTGTGGTTCCCCATGTTTCTCTGAATTTTCCCCATGCTGTTCCCTATGTTTCTCTGCATGTTTCCCTGTGTTGTTCCCAGTTTCTCTGAGTTTTCCCCATGTTGTTCCGTTTCTCTGTTTTCCTGTGTTGTTCCCTGTGATTTTCTGTGTTTTTCCCCATGTTGTTCCCTGTTTTTCTCTTTTCCCCGTGTTGTTCCCTATGTTTTTCTGTGTTTTCCCCATGGAATTCCCTGTTTCTCTGTTTTCCCCATGTTGTTCCCTGTTTCTCTGTTTTTCCCTGCATTGTTCCCTGTTTCTCAGTGTTTTTCCCTGCGATGTTCCCTGTTTCTCTGTGTTTTCCCTGTGTTGTTTCCTGTTTCTCTATGTTTTCCCCATCTTGTTCCCTGTTTCTCTGTGTTTTCCCTGTGATATTCCCTGTTTCTCTGTGTTTTCCCTGTCTTGTTTCATGTTTCTCAGTGTTTTTCCCTGTGTTGTTTCCTGTTTATCTGTGTTTTTCCCCGTGTTGTTCCCTGTTTCTCCCTGTTATCCGCGTGTGGTTCCCTACGTTTCTCTGTGTTTATCCCTGTGATGTTCCCTATGTTTCTCTGTGTTTTCCCTGTGATGTTCCCTGTTTCTCTGTGTTTTCCCTATGTTGTTTCCTGTTTCTCTGTGTTTTTACCTATTTTGTTCCATTTCTCTGTGTTTTCCCTGTGTTGTTCTCTATGTTTCTCTGTGTTTTCCCTGTGTTGTTCCCTGTTTCTCAGTATTTTCCCTGTGTGGTTCCCTATGTTTCTCTATGTTTTCCCTGTGTTGTTCCTTGTTTCTCTGTGTTTCTATCTAATTTTTCCCCGTGTTGTTCCTTATGTTTCTCCATGATTTTCCCCATGTTGTTCCCATTTCCACATGGTTTTTGCCATGTTGTTCTATTTCCCCTGTTTTCTCCACGATACACCCTATGCTTTCCCATGTTTTTCCCTGTGTTGTTCCTGATGTTGCTCATTGTTGCTCCTTGTTTCTCTGTTTTGTTCCCTGTGTTGTTCAATGTGGTTTCCTGTGTTTTCCCCGTGTTGTGCCCTCTTTCTCTGTGTCTTTCCCTGTGTTGTTCCCTGTTTCTATGTGTTTTCCCCGTGTTGTTCCTTGTTTCTCTGTGTTTCCCCGTGTTGTTCCCTGTTTCACTCTAATTTTTCCGCGTGTTGTTCCCTACATTTCTCCATGATTTTCCCCATGTTGTTCCCTGTTTCTGTGTTTTTCCCTGTGTTGTTCGCTATGGTTCCCCTGTTTTCCCCATGTTGTGCCCTCTTTCTCTGTTTTTTCCTGGGTTGTTCCCTGTTTCTCTCTGTTTTCCCCGTGTGGTTCCCTATGTTTCTCTGAATTTTCCCCATGCTGTTCCCTATGTTTCTCTGCATGTTTCCCTGTGTTGTTCCCAGTTTCTCTGAGTTTTCCCCATGTTGTTCCATTTCTCTGTTTTCCTGTGTTGTTCCCTGTGATTTTCTGTGTTTTTCCCCATGTTGTTCCCTGTTTTTCTCTTTTCCCCATGTTGTTCCCTATGTTTTTCTTTGTTTTCCCCATGGAATTCCCTGTTTCTCTGTTTTCCCCATGTTGTTCCCTGTTTCTCTGTTTTTCCCTGCATTGTTCCCTGTTTCTCAGTGTTTTTCCCTGCGATGTTCCCTGTTTCTCTGTGTTTTCCCTGTGTTGTTTCCTGTTTCTCTATGTTTTCCCCATGTTGTTCCCTGTTTCTCTGTGTTTTCCCTGTGATATTCCCTGTTTCTCTGTGTTTTCCCTGTGTTGTTTCCTGTTTCTCTATGTTTTCCCCATCTTGTTCCCTGTTTCTCTGTGTTTTCCCTGGGATATTCCCTGTTTCTCTGTGTTTTCCCTGTCTTGTTTCATGTTTCTCAGTGTTTTTCCCTGTGTTGTTTCCTGTTTATCTGTGTTTTTCCCCGTGTTGTTCCCTGTTTCTCCCTGTTATCCGCGTGTGGTTCCCTACGTTTCTCTGTGTTTATCCCTGTGATGTTCCCTATGTTTCTCTGTGTTTTCCCTGTGATGTTCCCTGTTTCTCTGTGTTTTCCCTATGTTGTTTCCTGTTTCTCTGTGTTTTTCGCAATTTTGTTCCGTTTCTCTGTGTTTTCCCTGTGTTGTTCTCTATGTTTCTCTGTGTTTTCCCTGTGTTGTTCCCTGTTTCTCAGTATTTTCCCTGTGTGGTTCCCTATGTTTCTCTATGTTTTCCCTGTGTTGTTCCTTGTTTCTCTGTGTTTCTATCTAATTTTTCCCCGTGTTGTTCCTTATGTTTCTCCATGATTTTCCCCATGTTGTTCCCATTTCCACATGGTTTTTGCCATGTTGTTCTATTTCCCCTGTTTTCTCCACGATACACCCTATGCTTTCCCATGTTTTTCCCTGTGTTGTTCCTGATGTTGCTCATTGTTGCTCCTTGTTTCTCTGTTTTGTTCCCTGTGTTGTTCAATGTGGTTTCCTGTGTTTTCCCCATGTTGTGCCCTCTTTCTCTGTGTTTTCCCTGGGATATTCCCTGTTTCTCTGTGTTTTCCCTGTCTTGTTTCATGTTTCTCAGTGTTTTTCCCTGTGTTGTTTCCTGTTTATCTGTGTTTTTCCCCGTGTTGTTCCCTGTTTCTCCCTGTTATCCGCATGTGGTTCCCTACGTTTCTCTGTGTTTATCCCTGTGATGTTCCCTATGTTTCTCTGTGTTTTCCCTGTGATGCTCCCTGTTTCTCCGTGTTTTCCCTATGTTGTTTCCTGTTTCTCAGTGTTTTTCCCTATTTTGTTCCGTTTCTCTGTGTTTTCCCTGTGTTGTTCTCTATGTTTCTCTGTGTTTTCCCTGTGTTGTTCCCTGTTTCTCAGTATTTTCCCTGTGTGGTTCCCTATGTTTCTCTGTGTTTTCCCTGTGATGTTCCCTGTTTCTCTGTGTTTTCCCTATGTTGTTTCCTGTTTCTCTGTGTTTTTCCGTGTGTTGTTCTCTATGTTTCTCTGTGTTTTCCCTGTGTTGTTCCCTGTTTCTCAGTATTTTCCCTCTGTGGTTCCCTATGTTTCTCTATGTTTTCCCTGTGTTGTTCCTTGTTTCTCTGTGTTTGTATCTAATTTTTCCCCGTGTTGTTCCTTATGTTTCTTCATGATTTTCCCCATGTTGTTCCCATTTCCACATGGTTTTTGCCATGTTGTTCTATTTCCCCTGTTTTCTCCACGATACACCCTATGCTTTCCCATGTTTTTCCCTGTGTTGTTCCTGATGTTGCTCATTGTTGCTCCTTGATTCTCTGTTTTGTTCCCTGTGTTGTTCAATGTGGTTTCCTGTGTTTTCCCCATGTTGTGCCCTCTTTCTCTGTGTCTTTCCCTGGGTTGTTCCCTGTTTCTATGTGTTTTCCCCGTGTTGTTCCTTGTTTCTCTGTGTTTCCCCGTGTTGTTCCCTGTTTCACTCTAATTTTTCCGCGTGTTGTTCCTTATGTTTCTCCATGATTTTCCCCATGTTGTTCCCATTTCCACATGGTTTTTGCCATGTTGTTCTATTTCCCCTGTTTTCTCCACGATACACCCTATGCTTTCCCATGTTTTTCCCTGTGTTGTTCCTGATGTTGCTCATTGTTGCTCCTTGTTTCTCTGTTTTGTTCCCTGTGTTGTTCAATGTGGTTTCCTGTGTTTTCCCCGTGTTGTGCCCTCTTTCTCTGTGTCTTTCCCTGTGTTGTTCCCTGTTTCTATGTGTTTTCCCCGTGTTGTTCCTTGTTTCTCTGTGTTTCCCCGTGTTGTTCCCTGTTTCACTCTAATTTTTCCGCGTGTTGTTCCCTACATTTCTCCATGATTTTCCCCATGTTGTTCCCTGTTTCTGTGTTTTTCCCTGTGTTGTTCGCTATGGTTCCCCTGTTTTCCCCATGTTGTGCCCTCTTTCTCTGTTTTTTCCTGGGTTGTTCCCTGTTTCTCTCTGTTTTCCCCGTGTGGTTCCCCATGTTTCTCTGAATTTTCCCCATGCTGTTCCCTATGTTTCTCTGCATGTTTCCCTGTGTTGTTCCCAGTTTCTCTGAGTTTTCCCCATGTTGTTCCGTTTCTCTGTTTTCCTGTGTTGTTCCCTGTGATTTTCTGTGTTTTTCCCCATGTTGTTCCCTGTTTTTCTCTTTTCCCCGTGTTGTTCCCTATGTTTTTCTGTGTTTTCCCCATGGAATTCCCTGTTTCTCTGTTTTCCCCATGTTGTTCCCTGTTTCTCTGTTTTTCCCTGCATTGTTCCCTGTTTCTCGGTGTTTTTCCCTGCGATGTTCCCTGTTTCTCTGTGTTTTCCCTGTGTTGTTTCCTGTTTCTCTATGTTTTCCCCATCTTGTTCCCTGTTTCTCTGTGTTTTCCCTGTGATATTCCCTGTTTCTCTGTGTTTTCCCTGTCTTGTTTCATGTTTCTCAGTGTTTTTCCCTGTGTTGTTTCCTGTTTATCTGTGTTTTTCCCCGTGTTGTTCCCTGTTTCTCCCTGTTATCCGCGTGTGGTTCCCTACGTTTCTCTGTGTTTATCCCTGTGATGTTCCCTATGTTTCTCTGTGTTTTCCCTGTGATGTTCCCTGTTTCTCTGTGTTTTCCCTATGTTGTTTCCTGTTTCTATGTGTTTTTCCCGATTTTGTTCCATTTCTCTGTGTTTTCCCTGTGTTGTTCTCTATGTTTCTCTGTGTTTTCCCTGTGTTGTTCCCTGTTTCTCAGTATTTTCCCTGTGTGGTTCCCTATGTTTCTCTATGTTTTCCCTGTGTTGTTCCTTGTTTCTCTGTGTTTCTATCTAATTTTTCCCCGTGTTGTTCCTTATGTTTCTCCATGATTTTCCCCATGTTGTTCCCATTTCCACATGGTTTTTGCCATGTTGTTCTATTTCCCCTGTTTTCTCCACGATACACCCTATGCTTTCCCATGTTTTTCCCTGTGTTGTTCCTGATGTTGCTCATTGTTGCTCCTTGTTTCTCTGTTTTGTTCCCTGTGTTGTTCAATGTGGTTTCCTGTGTTTTCCCCGTGTTGTGCCCTCTTTCTCTGTGTCTTTCCCTGTGTTGTTCCCTGTTTCTATGTGTTTTCCCCGTGTTGTTCCTTGTTTCTCTGTGTTTCCCCGTGTTGTTCCCTGTTTCACTCTAATTTTTCCGCGTGTTGTTCCCTACATTTCTCCATGATTTTCCCCATGTTGTTCCCTGTTTCTGTGTTTTTCCCTGTGTTGTTCGCTATGGTTCCCCTGTTTTCCCCATGTTGTGCCCTCTTTCTCTGTTTTTTCCTGGGTTGTTCCCTGTTTCTCTCTGTTTTCCCCATCTTGTTCCCTGTTTCTCTGTGTTTTCCCTGTGATATTCCCTGTTTCTCTGTGTTTCCCTGTCTTGTTTCATGTTTCTCAGTGTTTTTCCCTGTGTTGTTTCCTGTTTATCTGTGTTTTTCCCCGTGTTGTTCCCTGTTTCTCCCTGTTATCCGCGTGTGGTTCCCTACGTTTCTCTGTGTTTATCCCTGTGATGTTCCCTATGTTTCTCTGTGTTTTCCCTGTGATGTTCCCTGTTTCTCTGTGTTTTCCCTATGTTGTTTCCTGTTTCTCTGTGTTTTTCCCAATTTTGTTCCGTTTCTCTGTGTTTTCCCTGTGTTGTTCTCTATGTTTCTCTGTGTTTTCCCTGTGTTGTTCCCTGTTTCTCAGTATTTTCCCTGTGTGGTTCCCTATGTTTCTCTGTGTTTTCCCTGTGATGTTCCCTGTTTCTCTGTGTTTTCCCTATGTTGTTTCCTGTTTCTCTGTGTTTTTCCCTGTGTTGTTCTCTATGCTTTCTCTGTGTTTTCCCTGTGTTGTTGCCTGTTTCTCAGTATTTTCCCTGTGTGGTTCCCTATGTTTCTCTATGTTTTCCCTGTGTTGTTCCTTGTTTGTCTCTGTTTCTCTCTAATTTTTCCCCGTGTTGTTCCTTATGTTTCTTCATGATTTTCCCCATGTTGTTCCCATTTCCACATGGTTTTTGCCATGTTGTTCTATTTCCCCTGTTTTCTCCACGATACACCCTATGCTTTCCCATGTTTTTCCCTGTGTTGTTCCTGATGTTGCTCATTGTTGCTCCTTGTTTCTCTGTTTTGTTCCCTGTGTTGTTCAATGTGGTTTCCTGTGTTTTCCCCATGTTGTGCCCTCTTTCTCTGTGTCTTTCCCTGTGTTGTTCCCTGTTTCTATGTGTTTTCCCCGTGTTGTTCCTTGTTTCTCTGTGTTTCCCCGTGTTGTTCCCTGTTTCACTCTAATTTTTCCGCGTATTGTTCCCTACGTTTCTCCATGATTTTCCCCGTGTTGTTCCCTGTTTCTGTGTTTTTCCTTGTGTTGTTCGCTATGGTTCCCCTGTTTTCCCCATGTTGTGCCCTCTTTCTCTGTTTTTTCCTGGGTTGTTCCCTGTTTCTCTCTGTTTTCCCCGTGTGGTTCCCTATGTTTCTCCGAATTTTCCCCATGCTGTTCCCTATGTTTCTCTGCATGTTTCCCTGTGTTATTCCCAGTTTCTCTGAGTTTTCCCCATGTTGTTCCGTTTCTCTGTTTTCCTGTGTTGTTCCCTGTGATTTTCTGTGTTTTTCCCCATGTTGTTCCCTGTTTTTCTCTTTTCCCCGTGTTGTTCCCTATGTTTTTCTGTGTTTTCCCCATGGAATTCCCTGTTTCTCTGTTTTCCCCATGTTGTTCCCTGTTTCTCTGTTTTTCCCTGCATTGTTCCCTGTTTCTCAGTGTTTTTCCCTGCGATGTTCCCTGTTTCTCTGTGTTTTCCCTGTGTTGTTTCCTGTTTCTCTATGTTTTCCCCATCTTGTTCCCTGTTTCTCTGTGTTTTCCCTGTGATATTCCCTGTTTCTCTGTGTTTTCCCTGTCTTGTTTCATGTCTCTCAGTTTTTTTCCCTGTGTTGTTTCCGGTTTATCTGTGTTTTTCCCCGTGTTGTTCCCTGTTTCTCCCTGTTATCCGCGTGTGGTTCCCTACGTTTCTCTGTGTTTATCCCTGTGATGTTCCCTATGTTTCTCTGTGTTTTCCCTGTGATGTTCCCTGTTTCTCTGTGTTTTCCCTATGTTGTTTCCTGTTTCTCTGTGTTTTTCCCTATTTTGTTCCGTTTCTCTGTGTTTTCCCTGTGTTGTTCTCTATGTTTCTCTGTGTTTTCCCTGTGTTGTTCCCTGTTTCTCAGTATTTTCCCTGTGTGGTTCCCTATGTTTCTCTATGTTTTCCCTGTGTTGTTCCTTGTTTCTCTGTGTTTCTATCTAATTTTTCCCCGTGTTGTTCCTTATGTTTCTCCATGATTTTCCCCATGTTGTTCCCATTTCCACATGGTTTTTGCCATGTTGTTCTATTTCCCCTGTTTTCTCCACGATACACCCTATGCTTTCCCATGTTTTTCCCTGTGTTGTTCCTGATGTTGCTCATTGTTGCTCCTTGTTTCTCTGTTTTGTTCCCTGTGTTGTTCAATGTGGTTTCCTGTGTTTTCCCCGTGTTTTGCCCTCTTTCTCTGTGTCTTTCCCTGTGTTGTTCCCTGTTTCTATGTGTTTTCCCCGTGTTGTTCCTTGTTTCTCTGTGTTTCCCCGTGTTGTTCCCTGTTTCACTCTAATTTTTCCGCGTGTTGTTCCCTACATTTCTCCATGATTTTCCCCATGTTGTTCCCTGTTTCTGTGTTTTTCCCTGTGTTGTTCGCTATGGTTCCCCTGTTTTCCCCATGTTGTGCCCTCTTTCTCTGTTTTTTCCTGGGTTGTTCCCTGTTTCTCTCTGTTTTCCCCGTGTGGTTCCCTATGTTTCTCTGAATTTTCCCCATGCTGTTCCCTATGTTTCTCTGCATGTTTCCCTGTGTTGTTCCCAGTTTCTCTGAGTTTTCCCCATGTTGTTCCGTTTCTCTGTTTTCCTGTGTTGTTCCCTATGATTTTCTGTGTTTTTCCCCATGTTGTTCCCTGTTTTTCTCTTTTCCCCGTGTTGTTCCCTATGTTTTTCTGTGTTTTCCCCATGGAATTCCCTGTTTCTCTGTTTTCCCCATGTTGTTCCCTGTTTCTCTGTTTTTCCCTGCATTGTTCCCTGTTTCTCAGTGTTTTTCCCTGCGATGTTCCCTGTTTCTCTGTGTTTTCCCTGTGTTGTTTCCTGTTTCTCTATGTTTTCCCCATCTTGTTCCCTGTTTCTCTGTGTTTTCCCTGTGATATTCCCTGTTTCTCTGTGTTTTCCCTGTCTTGTTTCATGTTTCTCAGTGTTTTTCCCTGTGTTGTTTCCTGTTTATCTGTGTTTTTCCCCGTGTTGTTCCCTGTTTCTCCCTGTTATCCGCGTGTGGTTCCCTACGTTTCTCTGTGTTTATCCCTGTGATGTTCCCTATGTTTCTCTGTGTTTTCCCTGTGATGTTCCCTGTTTCTCTGTGTTTTCCCTATGTTGTTTCCTGTTTCTCTGTGTTTTTCCCGATTTTGTTCCGTTTCTCTGTGTTTTCCCTGTGTTGTTCTCTATGTTTCTCTGTGTTTTCCCTGTGTTGTTCCCTGTTTCTCAGTATTTTCCATGTGTGGTTCCCTATGTTTCTCTATGTTTTCCCTGTGTTGTTCCTTGTTTCTCTGTGTTTCTCTCTAATTTTTCCCCGTGTTGTTCCTTATGTTTCTCCATGATTTTCCCCATGTTGTTCCCATTTCCACATGGTTTTTGCCATGTTGTTCTATTTCCCCTGTTTTCTCCACGATACACCCTATGCTTTCCCATGTTTTTCCCTGTGTTGTTCCTGATGTTACTCATTGTTGCTCCTTGTTTCTCTGTTTTGTTCCCTGTGTTGTTCAATGTGGTTTCCTGTGTTTTCCCCATGTTGTGCCCTCTTTCTCTGTGTCTTTCCCTGTGTTGTCCCCTGTTTCTATGTGTTTTCCCCGTGTTGTTCCTTGTTTCTCTGTGTTTCCCCGTGTTGTTCCCTGTTTCACTCTAATTTTTCCGCGTGTTGTTCCCTACGTTTCTCCATGATTTTCCCCGTGTTGTTCCCTGTTTCTGTGTTTTTCCCTGTGTTGTTCGCTATGGTTCCCCTGTTTTCCCCATGTTGTGCCCTCTTTCTCTGTTTTTTCCTGGGTTGTTCCCTGTTTCTCTCTGTTTTCCCCGTGTGGTTCCCTATGTTTCTCCGAATTTTCCCCATGCTGTTCCCTATGTTTCTCTGCATGTTTCCCTGTGTTGTTCCCAGTTTCTCTGAGTTTTCCCCATGTTGTTCCGTTTCTCTGTTTTCCTGTGTTGTTCCCTATGATTTTCTGTGTTTTTCCCCATGTTGTTCCCTGTTTTTCTCTTTTCCCCGTGTTGTTCCCTATGTTTTTCTGTGTTTTCCCCATGGAATTCCCTGTTTCTCTGTTTTCCCCATGTTGTTCCCTGTTTCTCTGTTTTTCCCTGCATTGTTCCCTGTTTCTCAGTGTTTTTCCCTGCGATGTTCCCTGTTTCTCTGTGTTTTCCCTGTGTTGGTTCCTGTTTCTCTATGTTTTCCCCATGTTGTTCCCTGTTTCTCTGTGTTTTCCCTGTGATATTCCCTGTTTCTCTGTGTTTTCCCTGTCTTGTTTCATGTTTCTCAGTGTTTTTCCCTGTCTTGTTTCCTTTTTATCTGTGTTTTTCCCCGTGTTGTTCCCTGTTTCTCCCTGTTATCCGCGTGTGGTTCCCTACGTTTCTCTGTGTTTATCCCTGTGATGTTCCCTATGTTTCTCTGTGTTTTCCCTGTGATGTTCCCTGTTTCTCTGTGTTTTCCCTATGTTGTTTCCTGTTTCTCTGTGTTTTTCCCTATTTTGTTCCGTTTCTCTGTGTTTTCCCTGTGTTGTTATCTATGTTTCTCTGTGTTTTCCCTGTGTTGTTCCCTGTTTCTCAGTATTTTCCCTGTGTGGTTCCCTATGTTTCTCTGTGTTTTCCCTTTGATGTTCCCTGTTTCTCTGTGTTTTCCCTATGTTGTTTCCTGCTTCTCTGTGTTTTTCCCTATTTTGTTCCGTTTCTCTGTGTTTTCCCTGTGTGGTTCCCTATGTTTCTCTATGTTTTCCCTGTGTTGTTCCTTGTTTCTCTGTGTTTCTATCTAATTTTTCCCCGTGTTGTTCCTTATGTTTCTCCATGATTTTCCCCATGTTGTTCCCATTTCCACATGGTTTTTGCCATGTTGTTCTATTTCCCCTGTTTTCTCCACGATACACCCTATGCTTTCCCATGTTTTTGCCTGTGTTGTTCCTGATGTTGCTCATTGTTGCTCCTTGTTTCTCTGTTTTGTTCCCTGTGTTGTTCAATGTGGTTTCCTGTGTTTTCCCCGTGTTGTGCCCTCTTTCTCTGTGTCTTTCCCTGTGTTGTTCCCTGTTTCTATGTGTTTTCCCCGTGTTGTTCCTTGTTTCTCTGTGTTTCCCCGTGTTGTTCCCCTTTTCACTCTAATTTTTCCACGTGTTGTTCCCTACATTTCTCCATGATTTTCCCCATGTTGTTCCCTGTTTCTGTGTTTTTCCCTGTGTTGTTCGCTATGGTTCCCCTGTTTTCCCCATGTTGTGCCCTCTTTCTCTGTTTTTTCCTGGGTTGTTCCCTGTTTCTCTCTGTTTTCCCCGTGTGGTTCCCTATGTTTCTCTGAATTTTCCCCATGCTGTTCCCTATGTTTCTCTGCATGTTTCCCTGTGTTGTTCCCAGTTTCTCTGAGTTTTCCCCATGTTGTTCCGTTTCTCTGTTTTCCTGTGTTGTTCCCTATGATTTTCTGTGTTTTTCCCCATGTTGTTCCCTGTTTTTCTCTTTTCCCCGTGTTGTTCCCTATGTTTTTCTGTGTTTTCCCCATGGAATTCCCTGTTTCTCTGTTTTCCCCATGTTGTTCCCTGTTTCTCTGTTTTTCCCTGCATTGTTCCCTGTTTCTCAGTGTTTTTCCCTGCGATGTTCCCTGTTTCTCTGTGTTTTCCCTGTGTTGTTTCCTGTTTCTCTGTGTTTTCCCTGTGATATTCCCTGTTTCTCTGTGTTTTCCCTGTCTTGTTTCATGTTTCTCAGTGTTTTTCCCTGTGTTGTTTCCTGTTTATCTGTGTTTTTCCCCGTGTTGTTCCCTGTTTCTCCCTGTTATCCACGTGTGGTTCCCTACGTTTCTCTGTGTTTATCCCTGTGATGTTCCCTATGTTTCTCTGTGTTTTCCCTGTGATGGTCCCTGTTTCTCTGTGTTTTCCCTATGTTGTTTCCTGTTTCTCTGTGTTTTTCCCGATTTTGTTCCGTTTCTCTGTGTTTTCCCTGTGTTGTTCTCTATGTTTCTCTGTGTTTTCCCTGTGTTGTTCCCTGTTTCTCAGTATTTTCCCTGTGTGGTTCCCTATGTTTCTCTATGTTTTCCCTGTGTTGTTCCTTGTTTGTCTGTGTTTCTCTCTAATTTTTCCCCGTGTTGTTTCTTATGTTTCTCCATGATTTTCCCCATGTTGTTCCCATTTCCACATGGTTTTTGCCATGTTGTTCTATTTCCCCTGTTTTCTCCACGATACACCCTATGCTTTCCCATGTTTTTCCCTGTGTTGTTCCTGATGCTGCTCATTGTTGCTCCTTGTTTCTCTGTTTTGTTCCCTGTGTTGTTCAATGTGATTTCCTGTGTTTTCCCCGTGTTGTGCCCTCTTTCTCTGTGTCTTTCCCTGTGTTGTTCCCTGTTTCTATGTGTTTTCCCCGTGTTGTTCCTTGTTTCTCTGTGTTTCCCCATGTTGTTCCCTGTTTCACTCTAATTTTTCCGCGTGTTGTTCCCTACGTTTCTCCATGATTTTCCCCGTGTTGTTTCCTGTTTCTGTGTTTTTCCCTGTGTTGTTCGCTATGGTTCCCCTGTTTTCCCCATGTTGTGCCCTCTTTCTCTGTTTTTTCCTGGGTTGTTCCCTGTTTCTCTCTGTTTTCCCCGTGTGGTTCCCTATGTTTCTCTGAATTTTCCCCATGCTGTTCCCTATGTTTCTCTGCATGTTTCCCTGTGTTGTTCCCAGTTTCTCTGAGTTTTCCCCATGTTGTTCCGTTTCTCTGTTTTCCTGTGTTGTTCCCTGTGATTTTCTGTGTTTTCCCCATGTTGTTCCCTGTTTTTCTCTTTTCCCCGTGTTGTTCCCTATGTTTTTCTGTGTTTTCCCCATGGAATTCCCTGTTTCTCTGTTTTCCCCATGTTGTTCCCTGTTTCTCTGTTTTTCCCTGCATTGTTCCCTGTTTCTCAGTGTTTTTCCCTGCGATGTTCCCTGTTTCTCTGTGTTTTCCCTGTGTTGTTTCCTGTTTCTCTATGTTTTCCCCATGTTGTTCCCTGTTTCTCTGTGTTTTCCCTGTGATATTCCCTGTTTCTCTGTGTATTCCCTGTCTTGTTTCATGTCTCTCAGTTTTTTTCCCTGTGTTGTTTCCTGTTTATCTGTGTTTTTCCCCGTGTTGTTCCCTGTTTCTCCCTGTTATCCGCGTGTGGTTCCCTACGTTTCTCTGTGTTTATCCCTGTGATGTTCCCTATGTTTCTCTGTGTTTTCCCTGTGATGTTCCCTGTTTCTCTGTGTTTTCCCTATGTTGTTTCCTGTTTCTCTGTGTTTTTCCCTATTTTGTTCCGTTTCTCTGTGTTTTCCCTGTGTGGTTCCCTATGCTTCTCTATGTTTTCCCTGTGTTGTTCCTTGTTTCTCTGTGTTTCTATCTAATTTTTCCCCGTGTTGTTCCTTATGTTTCTCCATGATTTTCCCCATGTTGTTCCCATTTCCACATGGTTTGTGCCATGTTGTTCTATTTCCCCTGTTTTCTCCACGATACACCCTATGCTTTCCCATGTTTTTGCCTGTGTTGTTCCTGATGTTGCTCATTGTTGCTCCTTGTTTCTCTGTTTTGTTCCCTGTGTTGTTCAATGTGGTTTCCTGTGTTTTCCCCGTGTTGTGCCCTCTTTCTCTGTGTCTTTCCCTGTGTTGTTCCCTGTTTCTATGTGTTTTCCCCGTGTTGTTCCTTGTTTCTCTGTGTTTCCCCGTGTTGTTCCCTGTTTCACTCTAATTTTTCCGCGTGTTGTTCCCTACATTTCTCCATGATTTTCCCCATGTTGTTCCCTGTTTCTGTGTTTTTCCCTGTGTTGTTCGCTATGGTTCCCCTGTTTTCCCCATGTTGTGCCCTCTTTCTCTGTTTTTTCCTGGGTTGTTCCCTGTTTCTCTCTGTTTTCCCCGTGTGGTTCCCTATGTTTCTCTGAATTTTCCCCATGCTGTTCCCTATGTTTCTCTGCATGTTTCCCTGTGTTGTTCCCAGTTTCTCTGAGTTTTCCCCATGTTGTTCCGTTTCTCTGTTTTCCTGTGTTGTTCCCTATGATTTTCTGTGTTTTTCCCCATGTTGTTCCCTGTTTTTCTCTTTTCCCCGTGTTGTTCCCTATGTTTTTCTGTGTTTTCCCCATGGAATTCCCTGTTTCTCTGTTTTCCCCATGTTGTTCCCTGTTTCTCTGTTTTTCCCTGCATTGTTCCCTGTTTCTCAGTGTTTTTCCCTGCGATGTTCCCTGTTTCTCTGTGTTTTCCCTGTGTTGTTTCCTGTTTCTCTATGTTTTCCCCATCTTGTTCCCTGTTTCTCTGTGTTTTCCCTGTGATATTCCCTGTTTCTCTGTGTTTTCCCTGTCTTGTTTCATGTTTCTCAGTGTTTTTCCCTGTGTTGTTTCCTGTTTATCTGTGTTTTTCCCCGTGTTGTTCCCTGTTTCTCCCTGTTATCCGCGTGTGGTTCCCTACGTTTCTCTGTGTTTATCCCTGTGATGTTCCCTATGTTTCTCTGTGTTTTCCCTGTGATGTTCCCTGTTTCTCTGTGTTTTCCCTATGTTGTTTCCTGTTTCTCTGTGTTTTTCCCGATTTTGTTCCGTTTCTCTGTGTTTTCCCTGTGTTGTTCTCTATGTTTCTCTGTGTTTTCCCTGTGTTGTTCCCTGTTTCTCAGTATTTTCCCTGTGTGGTTCCCTATGTTTCTCTATGTTTTCCCTGTGTTGTTCCTTGTTTCTCTGTGTTTCTCTCTAATTTTTCCCCGTGTTGTTCCTTATGTTTCTCCATGATTTTCCCCATGTTGTTCCCATTTCCACATGGTTTTTGCCATGTTGTTCTATTTCCCCTGTTTTCTCCACGATACACCCTATGCTTTCCCATGTTTTTCCCTGTGTTGTTCCTGATGTTACTCATTGTTGCTCCTTGTTTCTCTGTTTTGTTCCCTGTGTTGTTCAATGTGGTTTCCTGTGTTTTCCCCATGTTGTGCCCTCTTTCTCTGTGTCTTTCCCTGTGTTGTCCCCTGTTTCTATGTGTTTTCCCCGTGTTGTTCCTTGTTTCTCTGTGTTTCCCCGTGTTGTTCCCTGTTTCACTCTAATTTTTCCGCGTGTTGTTCCCTACGTTTCTCCATGATTTTCCCCGTGTTGTTCCCTGTTTCTGTGTTTTTCCCTGTGTTGTTCGCTATGGTTCCCCTGTTTTCCCCATGTTGTGCCCTCTTTCTCTGTTTTTTCCTGGGTTGTTCCCTGTTTCTCTCTGTTTTCCCCGTGTGGTTCCCTATGTTTCTCTGAATTTTCCCCATGCTGTTCCCTATGTTTCTCTGCATGTTTCCCTGTGTTGTTCCCAGTTTCTCTGAGTTTTCCCCATGTTGTTCCGTTTCTCTGTTTTCCTGTGTTGTTCCCTATGATTTTCTGTGTTTTTCCCCATGTTGTTCCCTGTTTTTCTCTTTTCCCCGTGTTGTTCCCTATGTTTTTCTGTGTTTTCCCCATGGAATTCCCTGTTTCTCTGTTTTCCCCATGTTGTTCCCTGTTTCTCTGTTTTTCCCTGCATTGTTCCCTGTTTCTCAGTGTTTTTCCCTGCGATGTTCCCTGTTTCTCTGTGTTTTCCCTGTGTTGGTTCCTGTTTCTCTATGTTTTCCCCATGTTGTTCCCTGTTTCTCTGTGTTTTCCCTGTGATATTCCCTGTTTCTCTGTGTTTTCCCTGTCTTGTTTCATGTTTCTCAGTGTTTTTCCCTGTCTTGTTTCCTTTTTATCTGTGTTTTTCCCCGTGTTGTTCCCTGTTTCTCCCTGTTATCCGCGTGTGGTTCCCTACGTTTCTCTGTGTTTATCCCTGTGATGTTCCCTATGTTTCTCTGTGTTTTCCCTGTGATGTTCCCTGTTTCTCTGTGTTTTCCCTATGTTGTTTCCTGTTTCTCTGTGTTTTTCCCTATTTTGTTCCGTTTCTCTGTGTTTTCCCTGTGTTGTTATCTATGTTTCTCTGTGTTTTCCCTGTGTTGTTCCCTGTTTCTCAGTATTTTCCCTGTGTGGTTCCCTATGTTTCTCTGTGTTTTCCCTTTGATGTTCCCTGTTTCTCTGTGTTTTCCCTATGTTGTTTCCTGCTTCTCTGTGTTTTTCCCTATTTTGTTCCGTTTCTCTGTGTTTTCCCTGTGTGGTTCCCTATGTTTCTCTATGTTTTCCCTGTGTTGTTCCTTGTTTCTCTGTGTTTCTATCTAATTTTTCCCCGTGTTGTTCCTTATGTTTCTCCATGATTTTCCCCATGTTGTTCCCATTTCCACATGGTTTTTGCCATGTTGTTCTATTTCCCCTGTTTTCTCCACGATACACCCTATGCTTTCCCATGTTTTTGCCTGTGTTGTTCCTGATGTTGCTCATTGTTGCTCCTTGTTTCTCTGTTTTGTTCCCTGTGTTGTTCAATGTGGTTTCCTGTGTTTTCCCCGTGTTGTGCCCTCTTTCTCTGTGTCTTTCCCTGTGTTGTTCCCTGTTTCTATGTGTTTTCCCCGTGTTGTTCCTTGTTTCTCTGTGTTTCCCCGTGTTGTTCCCCTTTTCACTCTAATTTTTCCACGTGTTGTTCCCTACATTTCTCCATGATTTTCCCCATGTTGTTCCCTGTTTCTGTGTTTTTCCCTGTGTTGTTCGCTATGGTCCCCTGTTTTCCCCATGTTGTGCCCTCTTTCTCTGTTTTTTCCTGGGTTGTTCCCTGTTTCTCTCTGTTTTCCCCGTGTGGTTCCCTATGTTTCTCTGAATTTTCCCCATGCTGTTCCCTATGTTTCTCTGCATGTTTCCCTGTGTTGTTCCCAGTTTCTCTGAGTTTTCCCCATGTTGTTCCGTTTCTCTGTTTTCCTGTGTTGTTCCCTATGATTTTCTGTGTTTTTCCCCATGTTGTTCCCTGTTTTTCTCTTTTCCCCGTGTTGTTCCCTATGTTTTTCTGTGTTTTCCCCATGGAATTCCCTGTTTCTCTGTTTTCCCCATGTTGTTCCCTGTTTCTCTGTTTTTCCCTGCATTGTTCCCTGTTTCTCAGTGTTTTTCCCTGCGATGTTCCCTGTTTCTCTGTGTTTTCCCTGTGTTGTTTCCTGTTTCTCTGTGTTTTCCCTGTGATATTCCCTGTTTCTCTGTGTTTTCCCTGTCTTGTTTCATGTTTCTCAGTGTTTTTCCCTGTGTTGTTTCCTGTTTATCTGTGTTTTTCCCCGTGTTGTTCCCTGTTTCTCCCTGTTATCCACGTGTGGTTCCCTACGTTTCTCTGTGTTTATCCCTGTGATGTTCCCTATGTTTCTCTGTGTTTTCCCTGTGATGGTCCCTGTTTCTCTGTGTTTTCCCTATGTTGTTTCCTGTTTCTCTGTGTTTTTCCCGATTTTGTTCCGTTTCTCTGTGTTTTCCCTGTGTTGTTCTCTATGTTTCTCTGTGTTTTCCCTGTGTTGTTCCCTGTTTCTCAGTATTTTCCCTGTGTGGTTCCCTATGTTTCTCTATGTTTTCCCTGTGTTGTTCCTTGTTTGTCTGTGTTTCTCTCTAATTTTTCCCCGTGTTGTTTCTTATGTTTCTCCATGATTTTCCCCATGTTGTTCCCATTTCCACATGGTTTTTGCCATGTTGTTCTATTTCCCCTGTTTTCTCCACGATACACCCTATGCTTTCCCATGTTTTTCCCTGTGTTGTTCCTGATGCTGCTCATTGTTGCTCCTTGTTTCTCTGTTTTGTTCCCTGTGTTGTTCAATGTGATTTCCTGTGTTTTCCCCGTGTTGTGCCCTCTTTCTCTGTGTCTTTCCCTGTGTTGTTCCCTGTTTCTATGTGTTTTCCCCGTGTTGTTCCTTGTTTCTCTGTGTTTCCCCATGTTGTTCCCTGTTTCACTCTAATTTTTCCGCGTGTTGTTCCCTACGTTTCTCCATGATTTTCCCCGTGTTGTTTCCTGTTTCTGTGTTTTTCCCTGTGTTGTTCGCTATGGTTCCCCTGTTTTCCCCATGTTGTGCCCTCTTTCTCTGTTTTTTCCTGGGTTGTTCCCTGTTTCTCTCTGTTTTCCCCGTGTGGTTCCCTATGTTTCTCTGAATTTTCCCCATGCTGTTCCCTATGTTTCTCTGCATGTTTCCCTGTGTTGTTCCCAGTTTCTCTGAGTTTTCCCCATGTTGTTCCGTTTCTCTGTTTTCCTGTGTTGTTCCCTGTGATTTTCTGTGTTTTGCCCATGTTGTTCCCTGTTTTTCTCTTTTCCCCGTGTTGTTCCCTATGTTTTTCTGTGTTTTCCCCATGGAATTCCCTGTTTCTCTGTTTTCCCCATGTTGTTCCCTGTTTCTCTGTTTTTCCCTGCATTGTTCCCTGTTTCTCAGTGATTTTCCCTGCGATGTTCCCTGTTTCTCTGTGTTTTCCCTGTGTTGTTTCCTGTTTCTCTATGTTTTCCCCATGTTGTTCCCTGTTTCTCTGTGTTTTCCCTGTGATATTCCCTGTTTCTCTGTGTATTCCCTGTCTTGTTTCATGTCTCTCAGTTTTTTTCCCTGTGTTGTTTCCTGTTTATCTGTGTTTTTCCCCGTGTTGTTCCCTGTTTCTCCCTGTTATCCGCGTGTGGTTCCCTACGTTTCTCTGTGTTTATCCCTGTGATGTTCCCTATGTTTCTCTGTGTTTTCCCTGTGATGTTCCCTGTTTCTCTGTGTTTTCCCTATGTTGTTTCCTGTTTCTCTGTGTTTTTCCCTATTTTGTTCCGTTTCTCTGTGTTTTCCCTGTGTGGTTCCCTATGCTTCTCTATGTTTTCCCTGTGTTGTTCCTTGTTTCTCTGTGTTTCTATCTAATTTTTCCCCGTGTTGTTCCTTATGTTTCTCCATGATTTTCCCCATGTTGTTCCCATTTCCACATGGTTTGTGCCATGTTGTTCTATTTCCCCTGTTTTCTCCACGATACACCCTATGCTTTCCCATGTTTTTGCCTGTGTTGTTCCTGATGTTGCTCATTGTTGCTCCTTGTTTCTCTGTTTTGTTCCCTGTGTTGTTCAATGTGGTTTCCTGTGTTTTCCCCGTGTTGTGCCCTCTTTCTCTGTGTCTTTCCCTGTGTTGTTCCCTGTTTCTATGTGTTTTCCCCGTGTTGTTCCTTGTTTCTCTGTGTTTCCCCGTGTTGTTCCCTGTTTCACTCCAATTTTTCCGCGTGTTGTTCCCTACTTTTCTCCATGATTTTCCCCATGTTGTTCCCTGTTTCTGTGTTTTTCCCTGTGTTGTTCGCTATGGTTCCCCTGTTTTCCCCATGTTGTGCCCTCTTTCTCTGTTTTTTCCTGGGTTGTTCCCTGTTTCTCTCTGTTTTCCCCGTGTGGTTCCCTATGTTTCTCCGAATTTTCCCCATGCTGTTCCCTATGTTTCTCTGCATGTTTCCCTGTGTTGTTCCCAGTTTCTCTGAGTTTTCCCCATGTTGTTCCGTTTCTCTGTTTTCCTGTGTTGTTCCCTCTGATTTTCTGTGTTTTTCCCCATGTTGTTCCCTGTTTTTCTCTTTTCCCCGTGTTGTTCCCTATGTTTTTCTGTGTTTTCCCCATGGAATTCCCTGTTTCTCTGTTTTCCCCATGTTGTTCCCTGTTTCTCTGTTTTTCCCTGCATTGTTCCCTGTTTCTCAGTGTTTTTCCCTGCGATGTTCCCTGTTTCTCTGTGTTTTCCCTGTCTTGTTTCATGTTTCTAAGTGTTTTTCCCTGTGTTGTTTCCTGTTTATCTGTGTTTTTCCCCGTGTTGTTCCCTGTTTCTCCCTGTTATCCGCTTGTGGTTCCCTACGTTTCTCTGTGTTTATCCCTGTGATGTTCCCTATGTTTCTCTGTGTTTTCCCTGTGATGTTCCCTGTTTCTCTGTGTTTTCCCTATGTTGTTTCCTGTTTCTCTGTGTTTTTCCCTATTTTGTTCCGTTTCTCTGTGTTTTCCCTGTGTTGTTCTCTATGTTTCTCTGTGTTTTCCCTGTGTTGTTCCCTGTTTCTCAGTATTTTCCCTGTGTGGTTCCCTATGTTTCTCTGTGTTTTCCCTGTGTTGTTCCCTGTTTCTCAGTATTTTCCCTGTGTGGTTCCCTATGTTTCTCTATGTTTTCCCTGTGTTGTTCCTTGTTTCTCTGTGTTTCTCTCTAATTTTTCCCCGTGTTGTTCCTTATGTTTCTCCATGATTTTCCCCATGTTGTTCCCATTTCCACATGGTTTTTGCCATGTTGTTCTATTTCCCCTGTTTTCTCCACGATACACCCTATGCTTTCCCATGTTTTTCCCTGTGTTGTTCCTGATGTTGCTCATTGTTGCTCCTTGTTTCTCTGTTTTGTTCCCTGTGTTGTTCAATGTGGTTTCCTGTGTTTTCCCCATGTTGTGCCCTCTTTCTCTGTGTCTTACCCTGTGTTGTTCCCTGTTTCTATGTGTTTTCCCCGTGTTGTTCTTTGTTTCTCTGTGTTTCCCCGTGTTGTTCCCTGTTTCACTCTAATTTTTCCGCGTGTTGTTCCCTACGTTTCTCCATGATTTTCCCCGTGTTGTTCCCTGTTTGTGGTTTTTCCCTGTGTTGTTCGCTATGGTTCCCCTGTTTTCCCCATGTTGTGCCCTCTTTCTCTGTTTTTTCCTGGGTTGTTCCCTGTTTCTCTCTGTTTTCCCCGTGTGGTTCCCTACGTTTCTCTGAATTTTCCCCATGCTGTTCCCTATGTTTCTCTGCATGTTTCCCTGTGTTGTTCCCAGTTTCTCTGAGTTTTCCCCATGTTGTTCCGTTTCTCTGTTTCTCTGTGTTGTTCCCTATGATTTTCTGTGTTTTTCCCCATGTTGTTCCCTGTTTTTCTCTTTTCCCCGTGTTGATCCCTATGTTTTTCTGTGTTTTCCCCATGGAATTCCCTGTTTCTCTGTTTTCCCCATGTTGTTCCCTGTTTCTCTGTTTTTCCCTGCATTGTTCCCTGTTTCTCAGTGTTTTTCCCTGCGATGTTGCCTGTTTCTCTGTGTTTTCCCTGTGTTGTTTCCTGTTTCTCTATGTTTTCCCCATCTTGTTCCCTGTTTCTCTGTGTTTTCCCTGGGATATTCCCTGTTTCTCTGTGTTTTCCCTGTCTTGTTTCATGTTTCTCAGTGTTTTTCCCTGTGTTGTTTCCTGTTTATCTGTGTTTTTCCCCGTGTTGTTCCCTGTTTCTCCCTGTTATCCGCGTGTGGTTCCCTACGTTTCTCTGTGTTTATCCCTGTGATGTTCCCTATGTTTCTCTGTGTTTTCCCTGTGATGTTCCCTGTTTCTCTGTGTTTTCCCTATGTTGTTTCCTGTTTCTCTGTGTTTTTCCCGATTTTGTTCCGTTTCTCTGTGTTTTCCCTGTGTTGTTCTCTATGTTTCTCTGTGTTTTCCCTGTGTTGTTCCCTGTTTCTCAGTATTTTCCCTGTGTGGTTCCCTATGTTTCTCTATGTTTTCCCTGTGTTGTGCCTTGTTTCTCTGTGTTTCTCTCTAATTTTTCCCCGTGTTGTTCCTTATGTTTCTCCATGATTTTCCCCATGTTGTTCCCATTTCCACATGGTTTGTGCCATGTTGTTCTATTTCCCCTGTTTTCTCCACGATACACCCTATGCTTTCCCATGTTTTTGCCTGTGTTGTTCCTGATGTTGCTCATTGTTGCTCCTTGTTTCTCTGTTTTGTTCCCTGTGTTGTTCAATGTGGTTTCCTGTGTTTTCCCCGTGTTGTGCCCTCTTTCTCTGTGTCTTTCCCTGTGTTGTTCCCTGTTTCTCTGTGTTTCCCCGTGTTGTTCCCTGTTTCACTCTAATTTTTCCGCGTGTTGTTCCCTACATTTCTCCATGATTTTCCCCATGTTGTTCCCTGTTTCTGTGTTTTTCCCTGTGTTGTTCGCTATGGTTCCCCTGTTTTCCCCATGTTGTGCCCTCTTTCTCTGTTTTTTCCTGGGTTGTTCCCTGTTTCTCTCTGTTTTCCCCGTGTGGTTCCCTATGTTTCTCCGAATTTTCCCCATGCTGTTCCCTATGTTTCTCTGCATGTTTCCCTGTGTTGTTCCCAGTTTCTCTGAGTTTTCCCCATGTTGTTCCGTTTCTCTGTTTTCCTGTGTTGTTCCCTGTGATTTTCTGTGTTTTTCCCCATGTTGTTCCCTGTTTTTCTCTTTTCCCCGTGTTGTTCCCTATGTTTTTCTGTGTTTTCCCCCATGGAATTCCCTGTTTCTCTGTTTTCCCCATGTTGTTCCCTGTTTCTCTGTTTTTCCCTGCATTGTTCCCTGTTTCTCAGTGTTTTTCCCTGCGATGTTCCCTGTTTCTCTGTGTTTTCCCTGTGTTGCTTCCTGTTTCTCTATGTTTTCCCCATCTTGTTCCCTGTTTCTCTGTGTTTTCCCTGTGATATTCCCTGTTTCTCTGTGTTTTCCCTGTCTTGTTTCATGTTTCTCAGTGTTTTTCCCTGTGTTGTTTCCTGTTTATCTGTGTTTTTCCCCGTGTTGTTCCCTGTTTCTCCCTGTTATCCGCGTGTGGTTCCCTACGTTTCTCTGTGTTTATCCCTGTGATGTTCCCTATGTTTCTCTGTGTTTTCCCTGTGATGTTCCCTGTTTCTCTGTGTTTTCCCTATGTTGTTTCCTGTTTCTCTGTGTTTTTCCCTATTTTGTTCCGTTTCTCTGTGTTTTCCCTGTGTTGTTCTCTATGTTTCTCTGTGTTTTCCCTGTGTTGTTCCCTGTTTCTCAGTATTTTCCCTCTGTGGTTCCCTATGTTTCTCTATGTTTTCCCTGAGTTGTTCCTTGTTTCTCTGTGTTTCTATCTAATTTTTCCCCGTGTTGTTCCTTATGTTTCTCCATGATTTTCCCCATGTTGTTCCCATTTCCACATGGTTTTTGCCATGTTGTTCTATTTCCCCTGTTTTCTCCACGATACACCCTATGCTTTCCCATGTTTTTCCCTGTGTTGTTCCTGATGTTGCTCATTGTTGCTCCTTGTTTCTCTGTTTTGTTCCCTGTGTTGTTCAATGTGGTTTCCTGTGTTTTCCCCATGTTGTGCCCTCTTTCTCTGTGTCTTTCCCTGTGTTGTTCCCTGTTTCTATGTGTTTTCCCCGTGTTGTTCCTTGTTTCTCTGTGTTTCCCCGTGTTGTTCCCTGTTTCACTCTAATTTTTCCGCGTGTTGTTCCCTACGTTTCTCCATGATTTTCCCCGTGTTGTTCCCTGTTTCTGTGTTTTTCCCTGTGTTGTTCGCTATGGTTCCCCTGTTTTCCCCATGTTGTGCCCTCTTTCTCAGTTTTTTCCTGGGTTGTTCCCTGTTTCTCTCTGTTTTCCCCGTGTGGTTCCCTCTGTTTCTCCGAATTTTCCCCATGCTGTTCCCTATGTTTCTCTGCATGTTTCCCTGTGTTGTTCCCAGTTTCTCTGAGTTTTCCCCATGTTGTTCCGTTTCTCTGTTTTCCTGTGTTGTTCCCTGTGATTTTCTGTGTTTTTCCCCATGTTGTTCCCTGTTTTTCTCTTTTCCCCATGTTGTTCCCTATGTTTTTCTGTGTTTTCCCCATGGAATTCCCTGTTTCTCTGTTTTCCCCATGTTGTTCCCTGTTTCTCTGTTTTTCCCTGCATTGTTGCCTGTTTCTCAGTGTTTTTCCCTGCGATGTTCCCTGTTTCTCTGTGTTTTCCCTGTGTTGTTTCCTGTTTCTCTATGTTTTCCCCATCTTGTTCCCTGTTTCTCTGTGTTTTCCCTGTGATATTCCTTGTTTCTCTGTGTTTTCCCTGTCTTGTTTCATGTTTCTCAGTGTTTTTCCCTGTGTTGTTTCCTGTTTATCTGTGTTTTTCCCCGTGTTGTTCCCTGTTTCTCCCTGTTATCCGCGTGTGGTTCCCTACGTTTCTCTGTGTTTATCCCTGTGATGTTCCCTATGTTTCTCTGTGTTTTCCCTGTGATGTTCCCTGTTTCTCTGTGTTTTCCCTATGTTGTTTCCTGTTTCTCTGTGTTTTTCCCTATTTTGTTCCGTTTCTCTGTGTTTTCCCTGTGTTGTTCTCTATGTTTCTCTGTGTTTTCCCTGTGTTGTTCCCTGTTTCTCAGTATTTTCCCTGTGTGGTTCCCTATGTTTCTCTATGTTTTCCCTGTGTTGTTCCTTGTTTCTCTGTGTTTCTCTCTAATTTTTCCCCGTGTTGTTCCTTATGTTTCTCCATGATTTTCCCCATGTTGTTCCCATTTCCACATGGTTTTTGCCATGTTGTTCTATTTCCCCTGTTTTCTCCACGATACACCCTATGCTTTCCCATGTTTTTCCCTGTGTTGTTCCTGATGTTGCTCATTGTTGCTCCTTGTTTCTCTGTTTTGTTCCCTGTGTTGTTCAATGTGGTTTCCTGTGTTTTCCCCATGTTGTGCCCTCTTTCTCTGTGTCTTTCCCTGTGTTGTTCCCTGTTTCTATGTGTTTTCCCCGTGTTGTTCCTTGTTTCTCTGTGTTTCCCCGTGTTGTTCCCTGTTTCACTCTAATTTTTCCGCGTGTTGTTCCCTACGTTTCTCCATGATTTTCCCCGTGTTGTTCCCTGTTTCTGTGTTTTTCCCTGTGTTGTTCGCTATGGTTCCCCTGTTTTCCCCATGTTGTGCCCTCTTTCTCTGTTTTTTCCTGGGTTGTTCCCTGTTTCTCCCTGTTATCCGCGTGTGGTTCCCTACGTTTCTTTGTGTTTATCCCTGTGATGTTCCCTATGTTCCTCTGTGTTTTCCCTGTGATGTTCCCTGTTTCTCTGGGTTTTCCCTATGTTGTTTCCTGTTTCTCTGTGTTTTTCCCTATTTTGTTCCGTTTCTCTGTGTTTTCCCTGTGTTGTTCCCTGTTTCTCTGTTTTCCTCATGTTGTTCCCTGTGATTTTCTGTGTTTTACCCCATGTTATTCCCTGTTTCTCTGTTTTCCCCTTGTTGTTCCCTGTTTCTCTGTGTTTTCCCCATATTGTTCCCTATGTTTCTCTGTGTTTTCCCTGTGTTGCTCCCTGTTTATCTCTGTTTTTCCCCTTGTTGTTCCCTGTTTCTCTGTGTTTTCCCTGTGATGTTCCCTGTTTCTCTGTGTTTTCCCTGTGTTGCTCCCTGTTTCTCTATGTTTTTCCCCTTGTTGTTCCCTGTTTCTCAGTTTTCCCCATGTTGTTCCCTATGTTTCTCTGCATTTTTCCCATGTTCTTCCATATGTTTCTCTGTATTTTTCGCTGTGTTGTTCCCAGTTTCTCTGTGTTTGCCCGTGTTGTTCCCTGTTTCTCTCTAATTTTTCCCCGTGTTGTTCCCGTTTCCACATGGTTTTTGCCATGTTGGTCTATTTCCCCTGTTTTCCCCACTATACACTCTATACTTTCCCATGTTTTTCCCTGTGTTGTTCCTGATGTTGCTGCGTGTTGCTCCTTCTTTCTCTGTTTTGTTCCCCGTGTTGTTCAATATGTTTCCCCGTGTTTTCCCCGTGTTGTTCCCTATGTTTCCCCGTGTCTTTCCCTGTGTTGTTCCCTATGGATCCCCGTATGTTCCCCATGTTGTGCCCTCTTTCTCTGTGTTTTTCCTTGTGTTGTTTCCATTTTCTCTCTGTTTTACCCGTGTGGATCCCTATGTTTCTCCAAATTTTCCCCATGCTCTTCCCTATGTTTCTCTGCGTGTTTCCCTGTGTTGTTCCCTATGTTTCTCTATGTTTTCCCCATATTGTTCCCTATTTTCTCTGTGTTTTCCCTGTGGTGTTCCCTATGATTCTCTGTGTTTTTCCCTGTGATGTTCCCTGTTTCTTTGTGTTTTCCCTGTGTTGTTCCCCATGTTTCTCTGTGTTTTTCCCTGTGTGGTTCCCTGTTTCTCTGTGTTTTCCCTGTGTTGTTCCCTATGTTTCTCTGTCTTTTCCCTGTGTTGTTCCCTATGTTTCTCTGTATTTTCCCTGTGTTGTTCCCAGTTTCTCTGTGTTTTCCCGTGTTGGTCCCTATGTTACTCTGTGATTTTCCCCATCTTGTTCCCTGTTTCTCTGTTTTCCTCATGTTGTTCCCTGTGATTTTCTGTGTTTATCCCCGTGTTGTTCCCTGTTTTTCTGTTTTCCCCGTGTTGGTCCCTATGTTTTTCTGTGTTTTTCTCCATGCTATTTCCTGTTTCTCTGTTTTCCCCTTGTTGTTCCCTGTTTCTCTGTGTTTTCCCCATATTGTTCCCTATGTTTCTCTGTATTTTCCCTGTGTTGCTCCCTATTTCTCTGTGTTTTCCCTGTGTTGTTCCCTATGTTTCTCTGTGTTTTCCCTGTGTTGTTCCCTGTTTCTCTGTGTTTTCCCCGTGTTGTTCCCTATGTTTCTCTTTGTTTTTCCCTGTGCTGTTCCCTGTTTCTCTGTGTTTTCCCATGTTGTTCCCTATGTTTCCCTGTGTTATTCCCTGTTTCTCTATGTTTTCCCTGTGTTGTTCCTTGTTTCTCTGTGTTTCTCTCTAATCTTTCCCCGTGTTGTTCCCTATGTTTCTCCATGCTTTTCCCCATGTTGTTCCCAGTTCCACATGGTTTTTGCCATGTTATTTTATTTCCCCTGTTTTCCCCACGATACACCCTATACTTTCCCATGTTTTTCCCTGTGTTGTTCCTGATGTTGCTCCGTGTTGCTCCTTGTTTCTCTGTTTTGTTCTCCTTGTTGTTCAATATGTTTCCCCGTGTCTTTCCCTGTGTTGTTCACTATGGATCCCCGTATTTTCCCCATGTTGTGCCCTCTTTCTCTGTGTTTTTCCCTGTGTTGTTTCCGTTTTCTCTCTGTTTTCCCCGTGTGGATCCCTATGTTTCTCCAAATTTTCCCCATGCTCTTCCCTATGTTTCTCTGCGTGTTTCCCTGTGTTGTTCCCTCTGTTTCCCCATGTTTTTTTCTGTGTAGTGCCCTATGTGTCTCTGTATTTTCCCTGTGTTGTTCCCAGATCTCTGTGGTTTCCCGTGTTGGTCCCTATATTACTCTATGATTTTCCCCATGTTATTCCCTGTTTCTCTGTTTTCCTCATGTTGTTCCCTGTGATTTTCTGTGTTTTTCCCCATGTTATTCCATGTTTCTCTGTTTTTCCCTGCATTGTTCCCTGTTTCTCTGTGTTTTTCCCTGCGATGTTCCCTGTTTCTCTGTGTTTTCCCGGTGTTGTTTCCTGTTTCTCTGTGTTTTCCCTGTGTTGTTTCATGTTTCTCTGTGTTTTCCCTGTGTTGTTTCCTGTTTATCTGTGCTTTTCCCCGTGTTGTTCCCTGTTTCTCCCTGTTATCCGCGTGTGGTTCCCTACGTTTGTCTGTGTTTTCCCTGTGATGTTCCCTGTTTCTCTGTGTTTTCCCGATGTTGTTTCCTGTTTCTCTGTGTTTTTCCTATTTTATTCCGTTTCTCTGTGTTTCTGTCTAATTTTTCCCCGTGTTGTTCCTTATGTTTCTCCATGATTTTCCCCATGTTGTTCCCGTTTCCACATGGTTTTTGCCATGTTGTTCTATTTCCCCTGTTTTCTCCACGATACACCCTATGCTTTCCCATGTTTTTCCCTGTGCTGTTCCTGATGTTGCTCGTTGTTGCTCCTTGTTTCTCTGTTTTGTTCCCCGTGTTGTTCAATGTGGTTCCCTATGTTTTCCACGTGTTGTTCCCTATGTTTCCCCATGTCTTTCCCTGTGTAGTTCACTATGGTTCCCTGTGTTTTCCCCATGTTGTGCTCTCTTTCTCTGTGTCTTTCCCTGTGTTGTTCCCTGTTTCTCTCTGTTTTCCCCATGTTGTTCCCTATGTTTCTCCATGATTTTCCCCATGCTGTTCCCTATGTTTCTCTGTATGTTTCCCTGTGTTGTCCCCATGTTTCCCCATGTATTTTTCTGTGTTGTTCCCTCTGTTTCTCTGTATTTTCGCTGTGTTGTTCCCAGTTTCTCTGTGTTTTTCCGTGTTGGTCCCTATGTTACTCTGTGAATTTCCCGATGTTGTTCCCTGTTTCTCTGTTTTCCCCCGCATTGTTCCCTGTTTCTCTGTGTTTTTCCCTGCGATGTTCCCTGTTTCTCTGTGTTTTCCCTGTGTTGTTTCCTGTTTCTCTATGTTTTCCCCGCGTTGTTCCCTGTTTCTCTGTTTTCCTCATGTTTTTCCCTGTGAATTTCCGTGTTTATCACCGTGTTGTTCCCTGTTTTTCTGTTTTCCCCGTGTTGGTCCCTATGTTTCTCTGTGTTTTCCCCGTGTTGTTCCCTACGTTTCTCTGTGTTTTCCCCATGTTGTTCCCTGTATATCTGTGTTTTTCCTCATGTTGTTCCCTGTTTCTCTGTTTTTCCCCGCATTGTTCCCTGTTTCTCTGTGTTTTTCCCTGCGATGTTCCCTGTTTCTCTGTTTTCCCTGTGTTGTTCCCTGTTTCCCTATGTTTTCCCCATGTTGTTCCCTGTTTCCCTGTGTTTTCCCTGTTTTATTCCCTGTTTCTCTGTGTTTTCCCTGTCTTGTTTCATGTTTCTCAGTGTTTTTCCCTGTGTTGTTCCCTGTTTATCTGTGTTTTTCCCCGTGTTGTTCCCTGTTTCTCCCTGTTATCCGCGTGTGGTTCCCTTTCTCTGTGGTTATCCCGGTGTTGTTCCCTATGTTTCTCTGTGTTTTCCCTGTGATGTTCCCTGTTTCTCTGTGTTTTCCCTATGTTGTTTCCTGTTTCTCTGTGTTTTTCCCTATTTTGTTCCGTTTCTCTGTGTTTTCCCTGTGTTGTTCCCTATGTTTCTCTGTGTTTTCCCTGTGTTGTTCCCTATGTTTCTCTGAGTTTTTCCCTGTGATGTTCCCTGTTTCTCTGTGTTTTCCCTGTGTTGTTCCCTATGTTTCTCTATGTTTTCCCTGTGTTGTTCCCTGTTTCTGTGTTTTCCCTGTGATGTTCCCTGTTTCTCTGTGTTTTCCCTGTGTTGTTCCCTATGTTTCTCTGTGTTTTCCCTGTGTTGATCCCTGTTTCTCTGTGTTTTCCCAGTGTTGTTCCCTATGTTTCTCTGTGTTTTTCCCTGTGTTGTTCCCTATTTCTCTGTGTTTTCCCTGTGTTGTTCCCTGTTTCTCTATGTTTCCCTGTATTGTTCCCTGTTTCTCTCTAATTTTTCCCAGTGGTGTTCCCTATGTTTCTCCATGATTTTCCCCATGTTGTTCCCGTTTCCATATGGTTTTTGCCATGTTGTTCTATTTCCCCTGTTTTCCCCACGATACACCCTATACTTTCCCATGTTTTTCCCTGTGTTGTTCCCGATGTTGCTCCTTGTTTCTCTGTTTGTTCCCCGTGTTGTTCAATATGTTTTCCAGTGTTTTCCCCGTCTTGTTCCCTATGTTTCCCCGTGTCTTTCCCTGTGTTGTTCCCTCTTTCTCTGTGTTTTTTCTTGTGTTGTTTCCTGTTTCTCTCTGTTTTCCCCGTGTGGTTCCCTATGTTTCTCCAAATTTTCCCCATGCTGTTCCCTATGTTTCTCTGCGTGTTTCCCTCTGTTGTTCCCTCTGTTTCCCCATTTTTTTTTCTGTGTTGTTCCCTACGTGTCTCTGTATTTTACCTGTGTTGTTCCCAGATCTCTGTGTTTTCCCGTGTTGGTCCCTATGTTACTCTGTGATTTTCCCCATGTTGTTCCCTGTTTCTCTGTTTTCCTCATGTTGTTCCCTGTGATTTTCTGTGTTTTTCCCCATGTTATTCCCTGTTTCTCTGTTTTCCCCTTGTTGTTCCCTGTTTCTCTGTGTTTTCCCCATATTGTTCCCTATGTTTCTCTGTGTTTTCCCTGTGTTGCTCCCTGTTTCTCTGTGTTTTTCCCCTTGTTGTTCCCTGTTTCTCAGTTTTCCCCATGTTGTTCCCTATGTTTCTCTGCATTTTTCCCATGTTCTTCCATATGTTTCTCTGTATTTTTCCCTGCGATGTTACCTGTTTCTCTGTGTTTTCCCCGCATTGTTCCCCATATTTCTCTGTGTTTTTCCCTGTGATGTTCCCTGTTTCTCAGTGTGTTCCCCATGTTGTTCTCTGTGTTTCTCTGTGTTTTCCCCGTGTTGTTCCATGTTTCTCTGTGTTTTCCCCATATTGTTCCCTATGTTTCTCTGTGTTTTCCCCATGTTGTTCCATGTTTCTCTGTGTTTTCCCCATATTGTTCCCTATGTTTCTCTGTGTTTTCCCTGTGTTGTTCCCTATGTTTCTCTGTGTTTTTCCCTGCGATGTTCCCTAAATCTTTGTGTTTTCCCCGTGTGGTTCCCTATGTTTCTCTGTGTTTTCCCCATATTGTTCCCTATGTTTCTCTGTATTTTCCCTGTGTTGTTCCCTATTTCTCTGTGTTTTCCCTGTGGTGTTCCCAATGTTTCTCTGTGTTTTCCCTGTGTTGTTCCCTGTTTCTCTGTGTTTTCCCCGTGTTGTTCCCTGTTTCTCTGTGTTTTTCCCTGTGTTGTTCCCTCTTTCTCTGTGTTTTTCCTTGTGTTGTTCCCTGTTTATCTCTGTTTTCCCCGAGTGGTTCCCTATGTTTCTCCAAATTTTCCCCATGCTGTTCCCTATGTTTCTCTGTGTTGTTCCCTATGTTTCCCCATTTTTTTTCTGTGTTGTTCCCTATGTTTCTCTGTATTTTCCCTGTGTTGTTCCCAGTTTCTCTGTGTTTTCCCATGTTGGTCCCTATGTTTCTCTGTGATTTTCCCCATGTTGTTCCCTGTTTCTCTGTTTTCCTCATGTTGTTCCCTGTGATTATCTGTGTTTATCCCCGTGTTGTTCCCTGTTTTTCCATTTTCCCCGTGTTGGTCCCTATGTTTTTCTGTGTTTTTCCCCATGTTATTTCCTGTTTCTCTGTTTTCCCCTTGTTGTTCCCTGTTTCTCTGTGTTTTCCCCATATTGTTCCCTATGTTTCTCTGTATTTTCCCTGTGTTGCTCCCTATTTCTCTGTGTTTTCCCTGTGTTGTTCCCTATGTTTCTCTGTGTTTTCCCTGTGTTGTTCCCTGTTTCTCTGTGTTTTCCCCGTGTTGTTCCCTATGTTTCTCTTTGTTTTTCCCTGTGCTGTTCCCTGTTTCTCTGTGTTTTCCCGTGTTGTTCCCTATGTTTCTCTGTGTTTTCCCTGTGTTGTTCCCAGTTTCTCTGTGTTTGCCCGTGTTGTTCCCTGTTTCTCTCTAATTTTTCCCCGTGTTGTTCCCGTTTCCACATGGTTTTTGCCATGTTGGTCTATTTCCCCTGTTTTCCACACTATACACCCTATACTTTCCCATGTTTTTCCCTGTGTTGTTCCTGATGTTGCTGCGTGTTGCTCCTTCTTTCTCTGTTTTGTTCCCGTGTTCAATATGTTTCCCCGTGTTTTCCCCGTGTTGTTCCCTATGTTTCCCCGTGTCTTTCCCTGTGTTGTTCACTATGGATCCCCGTATGTTCCCCATGTTGTGCCCTCTTTCTCTGTGTTTTTCCCTGTGTTGTTCCCTATGTTTCCCCGTGTCTTTCCCTGTGTTGTTCCCTATGGATCCCCGTATGTTCCCCATGTTGTGCCCTCTTTCTCTGTGTTTTTCCTTGTGTTGTTTCCATTTTCTCTCTGTTTTCCCCGTGTGGATCCCTATGTTTCTCCAAATTTTCCCCATGCTCTTCCCTATGTTTCTCTGCGTGTTTCCCTGTGTTGTTCCCTATGTTTCTCTATGTTTTCCCCATATTGTTCCCTGTTTTCTCTGTATTTTCCCTGTGTTGTTCCCTATTTCTCTGTGTTTTCCCTGTGGTGTTCCCTATGTTTGTCTGTGTTTTTCTTCATGTTGTTCCCTGTTTCTCTGTTTTCCTCATGTTGGTCCCTGTGATTTTCTGTGTTTATCCCTGTGTTGTTCCCTGGTTTTCTGTTTTCCCTGTCTTGGTCCCTATGTTTTTCTGTGTTTTTCCCCATGTTATTCCCTGTTTCTCTGTTTTCCCCTTGTTGTTCCCTGTTTCTCTATGTTTTCCCCATATTGTTCCCTATGTTTCTCTGTATTTTCCCTGTGTTGTTCCCTATGTTTCTCTTTGTTTTTCCCTGTGTTGTTCCCTGTTTCTCTGTGTTTTCCCGTGTTGTTCCCTTTGTTTCTCCATGATTTTCCCCATGTTGTTCCCGTTTCCACATGGTTTTTGCCATGTTGTTCTATTTCCCCTGTTTTCCCACGATACACCCTATACTTTCTCATGTTTTTCCCTGTGTTGTTCCTGATGTTGCTCCGTGTTGCTCCTTGTTTCTCTGTTTTGTTCTCCTTGTTGTTCAATATGTTTCCCCGTGTTTTCCCCCTGTTGTTCCCTCTGTTTCCCTGTGTTTTTCTCTGTATTGTTCAATATGTTTCCCCGTGTTTTCCCCCTGTTGTTCCCTATGTTTCCCTGTGTTTTTCTCTGTATTGTTCACTATGGTTCCCTGTATTTTCCCCATGTTGTGCCCTCTTTGTCTGTGTTTTTTCCTGTGTTGTTTCCTGTTTCTCTCTGTTTTCCCCATGTGGATCCCTATGTTTCTCCAAATTTTCCCCATACTGTTCCCTATGTTTCTCTGCGTTTTTCTCTGTGTTGTTCCCCCATTTTTTTTCTGTGTTGTTCTATATGTTTTTCTGTATCTTCCCTGTGTTGTTCCCAGTTTCTCTGTGTTTTCCCATGTTGGTCCCTATGTTTCTATGTGATTTTCCCCATGTTGTTCCCTGTTTTTCTGTTTTCCCCGTCTTGTTCCCTATGTTTTTCTGTGTTTTTCCCCATGTTGTTCCCTGTTTCTCTGTGTTTTCCCCATATTGTTCCCTAAGTATCTCTGTGTTTTCCCCGTGTTGTTCTCTATGTTTCTCTGTGTTTTCCCTGTTTTGTTTCCTGTTTCTCTCTTTTCCCCATGTTGTTCCCTATGTTTCTCTGCATTTTCCCGTGTTGTTCCCTATATTTCTTGTGTTTATCCCCGCTTAGTTTCCTGTTTTCCGGGTGTATCCCTATGTTGTTCCCTATGTTTTCTGTGTTTTTCCTGTGATGTCCCCTTTTTCTCTGTGTTTTCCCCGTGTTGTTCCCTGTTTCTCTATGTTTTCCCTGTGTTGTTCCCTGTTTCTCTGTGTTTTCCCTGTGATGTTCCCTGTTTCTCTGTGTTTTCCCTGTGTTGTTCCCTATGTTTCTCTGTGTTTTCCCTGTGTTGATCCCTGTTTCTCTGTGTTTTTCCTTGTGTTGTTTCCATTTTCTCTCTGTTTTCCCCGTGTGGATCCCTATGTTTCTCCAAATTTTCCCCATGCTCTTCCCTATGTTTCTCTGCGTGTTTCCCTGTGTTGTTCCCTATGTTTCTCTATGTTTTCCCCATATTGTTCCCTGTTTTCTCTGTATTTTCCCTGTGTTGTTCCCTATTTCTCTGTGTTTTCCCTGTGGTGTTCCCTATGTTTGTCTGTGTTTTTCTTCATGTTGTTCCCTGTTTCTCTGTTTTCCTCATGTTGGTCCCTGTGATTTTCTGTGTTTATCCCTGTGTTGTTCCCTGGTTTTCTGTTTTCCCTGTCTTGGTCCCTATGTTTTTCTGTGTTTTTCCCCATGTTATTCCCTGTTTCTCTGTTTTCCCCTTGTTGTTCCCTGTTTCTCTATGTTTTCCCCATATTGTTCCCTATGTTTCTCTGTATTTTCCCTGTGTTGTTCCCTATGTTTCTCTTTGTTTTTCCCTGTGTTGTTCCCTGTTTCTCTGTGTTTTCCCGTGTTGTTCCCTTTGTTTCTCCATGATTTTCCCCATGTTGTTCCCGTTTCCACATGGTTTTTGCCATGTTGTTCTATTTCCCCTGTTTTCCCACGATACACCCTATACTTTCTCATGTTTTTCCCTGTGTTGTTCCTGATGTTGCTCCGTGTTGCTCCTTGTTTCTCTGTTTTGTTCTCCTTGTTGTTCAATATGTTTCCCCGTGTTTTCCCCCTGTTGTTCCCTCTGTTTCCCTGTGTTTTTCTCTGTATTGTTCAATATGTTTCCCCGTGTTTTCCCCCTGTTGTTCCCTATGTTTCCCTGTGTTTTTCTCTGTATTGTTCACTATGGTTCCCTGTATTTTCCCCATGTTGTGCCCTCTTTGTCTGTGTTTTTTCCTGTGTTGTTTCCTGTTTCTCTCTGTTTTCCCCATGTGGATCCCTATGTTTCTCCAAATTTTCCCCATACTGTTCCCTATGTTTCTCTGCGTTTTTCTCTGTGTTGTTCCCCCATTTTTTTTCTGTGTTGTTCTATATGTTTTTCTGTATCTTCCCTGTGTTGTTCCCAGTTTCTCTGTGTTTTCCCATGTTGGTCCCTATGTTTCTATGTGATTTTCCCCATGTTGTTCCCTGTTTTTCTGTTTTCCCCGTCTTGTTCCCTATGTTTTTCTGTGTTTTTCCCCATGTTGTTCCCTGTTTCTCTGTGTTTTCCCCATATTGTTCCCTAAGTATCTCTGTGTTTTCCCCGTGTTGTTCTCTATGTTTCTCTGTGTTTTCCCTGTTTTGTTTCCTGTTTCTCTCTTTTCCCCATGTTGTTCCCTATGTTTCTCTGCATTTTCCCGTGTTGTTCCCTATATTTCTTGTGTTTATCCCCGCTTAGTTTCCTGTTTTCCGGGTGTATCCCTATGTTGTTCCCTATGTTTTCTGTGTTTTTCCTGTGATGTCCCCTTTTTCTCTGTGTTTTCCCCGTGTTGTTCCCTGTTTCTCTATGTTTTCCCTGTGTTGTTCCCTGTTTCTCTGTGTTTTCCCTGTGATGTTCCCTGTTTCTCTGTGTTTTCCCTGTGTTGTTCCCTATGTTTCTCTGTGTTTTCCCTGTGTTGATCCCTGTTTCTCTGTGTTTTACCAGTGTTGTTCCCTATGTTTCTTTGTGTTTTTCCCTGTGTTGTTCCCTATTTCTCTGTTTTCCCTGTGTTGTTCCCTATTTCTCTATGTTTCCCTGTATTGTTACCTGTTTCTCTCTAATTTTTCCCTGTGGTGTTCCCTATGTTTCTCCATGATTTTCCCCATGTTGTTCCCGTTTCCATATGGTTTTTGCCATGTTGTTCTATTTCCCCTGTTTTCCCCACGATACACCCTATACTTTCCCATGTTTTTCCCTGTGTTGTTCCCGATGTTGCTCCTTGTTTCTCTGTTTGTTCCCCGTGTTGTTCAATATGTTTCCCCGTGTTTTCCCCGTCTTGTTCCCTATGTTTCCCCGTGTCTTTCCCTGTGTTGTTCCCTCTTTCTCTGTGTTTTTTCTTGTGTTGTTCCCTGTTTCTCTCTGTTTTCCCCGTGTGGTTCCCTATGTTTCTCCAAATTTTCCCCATGCTGTTCCCTATGTTTCTCTGCGTGTTTCTCTCTGTTGTTCCCTCTGTTTCCCCATTTTTTTTCTGTGTTGTTCCCTACGTGTCTCTGTATTTTACCTGTGTTGTTCCCAGATCTCTGTGTTTTCCCGTGTTGGTCCCTATGTTACTGTGATTTTCCCTATGTTGTTCCCTATTTCTCTGTTTTCCTCATGTTGTTCCCTGTGATTTTCTGTGTTTTTCCCCATGTTATTCCCTGTTTCTCTGTTTTCCCCTTGTTGTTCCCTGTTTCTCTGTGTTTTCCCCATATTGTTCCCTATGTTTCTCTGTGTTTTCCCTGTGTTGCTCCCTGTTTCTCTGTGTTTTTCCCCATGTTGTTCCCTGTTTCTCAGTTTTCCCCATGTTGTTCCCTATGTTTCTCTGCATTTTTCCCATGTTCTTCCATATGTTTCTCTGTATTTTTCCCTGCGATGTAACCTGTTTCTCTGTGTTTTCCCCGCATTGTTCCCTATATTTCTCTGTGTTTTTCCCTGTGATGTTCCCTGTTTCTCAGTGTGTTCCCCATGTTGTTCTCTGTGTTTCTCTGTGTTTTCCCCGTGTTGTTCCATGTTTCTCTGTGTTTTCCCCATATTTCCTCATCTAAGTCATTTTATTAATGACTTAGATGAGGGAGTCGAAGGGTGGGTCAGTAAATTTGCAGATGATACAAAGATAGGTGGAGTTGTGGACAGTGAGGAGGGCTGTTGTCGGCTGCAGAAGGACTTAGATATGATGCAGAGCTGGGCTGAGGAGTGGCAGATGGAGTTCAACCCTGCCAAGTGTGAAGTTGTCCATTTTGGAAGAACAAATAAGAATGCGGAATACAGGGTTAATGGTAGGGTTCTTGGTCAGGTGGAGGAACAGAGGGATCTTGGGGTCTATGTACATAGATCTTTGAAGGTTGCCACTCAGGTGGATAGAGTTTGTAAGAAGGCCTATGGAGTATTATCGTTCATTAGCAGAGGGATTGAATTCAAGAGTCGTGAGGTGATGTTGCAGCTGTACAGGACTTTGGTTAGGCCACATTTGGAGTACTGTGTGCAGTTCTGGTCGCCTCACTTTAGGAAAGATGTGGAAGCTTTGGAGAGGGTGCAGAGAAGATTTACCAGGATGTTGCCTGGAATGGAGAGTAGGTCATACGAGGATAGGTTGAGAGTTCTCGGCCTTTTCTCGTTGGAACGGCGAAGGATGAGGGGTGACTTGATAGAGGTTTATAAGATGATCAGAGGAATAGATAGAGTAGACAGTCAGAAACTTTTTCCCCGGGTACAACAGAGTGTTACAAGGGGACATAAATTTAAGGTGAAGGGTGGATGGTATAGGGGAGATGTCAGGGGTGGGTTCTTCACCCAGAGAGTGGTGGGGGCATGGAATGCGCTGCCCGTGGGAGTGGTAGAGTCAGATTCATTGGCGACCTTTAAGCGGCATTTGGATAGGTACATGGATGGGTGCTTAATCTAGGATAGAAGTTCGGCACAACATCGTGGGCCAAAGGGCCTGTTCTGTGCTGTATTGTTCTATGTTCTATGTTCTATTGTTCCCTATGTTTCTCTGTGTTTTCCCCGTGTTGTTCCATGTTTCTCTGTGTTTTCCCCATATTGTTCCCTATGTTTCTCTGTGTTTTCCCTGTGTTGTTCCCTGTTTCTCTGTGTTTTTCCCTGCGATGTTCCCTAAATCTTTGTGTTTTCCCCGTGTGGTTCCCTATGTTTCTCTGTGTTTTCCCCATATTGTTCCCTATGTTTCTCTGTATTTTCCCTCTGTTGTTCCCTATTTCTCTGTGTTTTCCCTGTGGTGTTCCCTATGTTTCTCTGTGTTTTTCTTCATGTTGTTCCCTGTTTCTCTGTTTTCCTCATGTTGTTCCCTGTGATTTTCTGTGTTTATCCCTGTGTTGTTCCCTGGTTTTCTGTTTTCCCTGTCTTGGTCCCTATGTTTTTCTGTGTTTTTCCCCATGTTATTCCCTGTTTCTCTGTTTTCCCCTTGTTGTTCCCTGTTTCTCTATGTTTTCCCCATATTGTTCCCTATGTTTCTCTGTATTTTCCCTGTGTTGTTCCCTATGTTTCTCTTTGTTTTCCCTGTGTTGTTCCCTATGTTTCTCTTTGTTTTTCCCTGTGTTGTTCCCTGTTTCTCTGTGTTTTCCCGTGTTGTTCCCTTTGTTTCTCCATGATTTTCCCCATATTGTTCCCGTTTCCACATGGTTTTTGCCATGTTGTTCTATTTCCCCTGTTTTCCCACGATACACCCTATACTTTCTCATGTTTTTCCCTGTGTTGTTCCTGATGTTGCTCCGTGTTTCTCTGTTTTGTTCTCCTTGTTGTTCAATATGTTTCCCCGTGTTTTCCCCCTGTTGTTCCCTATGTTTTTCTCTGTATTGTTCAATATGTTTCCCCGTGTTTTCCCCCTGTTGTTCCCTATGTTTCCCTGTGTTTTTCCCTGTATTGTTCACTATGGTTCCCTGTATTTTCCCCATGTTGTGCCCTCTTTGTCTGTGTTTTTTCCTGTGTTGTTTCCTGTTTCTCTCTCTTTTCCCCGTGTGGATCCCTATGTTTCTCCAAATTTTCCCCATACTGTTCCCTATGTTTCTCTGCGTTTTTCTCTGTGTTGTTCCCCCATTTTTTTTCTGTGTTGTTCCGTATGTTTTTCTGTATCTTCCCTGTGTTGTTCCCAGTTTCTCTGTGTTTTCCCATGTTGGTCCCTATGTTTCTATGTGATTTTCCCCATGTTGTTCCCTGTTTTTCTGTTTTCCACGTGTTGTTCCCTATGTTTTTCTGTGTTTTTCCCCATGTTGTTCCCTGTTTCTCTGTGTTTTCCCCATATTGTTCCCTAAGTATCTCTGTGTTTTCCCCGTGTTGTTCTCTATGTTTCTCTGTGTTTTCCCTGTTTTGTTTCCTGTTTCTCTCTTTTCCCCATGTTGTTCCCTATGTTTCTCTGCATTTTCCCGTGTTGTTCCCTATATTTCTCTGTGTTTTTAACCACTTAGTTCCCTGTTTTCCGGGTGTATCCCTGTGTTGTTCCCTATGTTTTCTGTGTTTTTCCTGTGATGTCGCCTGTTTCTCTGTGTTTTCCCCGTGTTGTTCCCTGTTTCTCTGTGTTTTCCCTGTGTTGTTCCCTATGTTTCTCTGTGTTTTCCCGGTGTTGTTCCTTGTTTCTCTGTGTTTGCCCGTGTTGTTCCCTGTTTTTCTCTAATTTTTCCCCGTGCTGTTCCCTTTTCCACATGGTTTTTGCCATGTTGTTCTATTTCCCCTGTTTTCCCCACGATACACCCTATACTTTCCCATGTTTTTCCCTGTGTTGTTCCTGATGTTGCTCCGTGTTGCTCCTTGTTTCTCTGTTTTGTTCCCCGTGTTGCTCCCTATGTTCCCCATGTTTTCCCTATGTTGTTCCCTATGTTTCCCCGTTTCTTTCCCTGTGTTGTTCCCTATGTTTCCCCGTGTCTTTCCCTGTGTTGTTCACTATGGATCCCCGTATTTTCCCCATGTTGTGCCCTCTTTCTCTGTGTTTTTCCTTGTGTTGTTTCCATTTTCTCTCTGTTTTCCCCATGTGGATCCCTATGTTTCTCCAAATTTTCCCCATGCTCTTCCCTATGTTTCTCTGCGTGTTTCCCTCTGTTGTTCCCTATATTTTTTTCTGTATTGTTCCGTATGTTTCTCTGTATTTTCCCTGTGTTGTTCCCAGTTTCTCTGTGTTTTTCCGTGTTGGTCCCTATGTTTCTCTGTGTTTTTCCTCATGTTGTTCCCTGTGATTTTCTGTGTTTATCCCCGTGTTGTTCCCTGGTTTTCTGTTTTCCTCATGTTGGTCCCTATGTTTTTCTGTGTTTTTCCCCATGTTATTCCCTGTTTCTCTGTTTTCCCCTTGTTGTTCCCTGTTTCTTTGTGTTTTCCCCATATTGTTCCCTATGTTTCTCTGTATTTTCCCTGTGTTGTTCCCTGTTTCTCTGTGTTTTCCCTGTGTTGTTCCCTATGTTTCTCTTTGTTTTCCCCGTGTTGTTCCCTATGTTTCTCTTTGTTTTTCCCTGTGTTGTTCCCTGTTTCTCTGTGTTTTCCCGTGTTGTTCCCTTTGTTTCTCCATGATTTTCCCCATGTTGTTCCCGTTTCCACATGTTTTTTGCCATGTTGTTCTATTTCCCCTGTTTTCCCACGATACACCCTATACTTTCCCATGTTTTTCCCTGTGTTGTTCCTGATGTTGCTCCGTGTTGCTCCTTGTTTCTCTGTTTTGTTCTCCTTGTTGTTCAATATGTTTCCCCGTGTTTTCCCCCTGTTGTTCCCTCTATTTCCCTGTGTTTTTCTCTGTATTGTTCAATATGTTTCCCCGTGTTTTCCCCCTGTTGTTCCCTATGTTTCCCTGTGTTTTTCTCTGTATTGTTCACTATGGTTCCCTGTATTTTCCCCATGTTGTGCCCTCTTTGTCTGTGTTTTTTCCTGTGTTGTTTCCTGTTTCTCTCTGTTTTCCCCATGTGGATCCCTATGTTTCTCCAAATTTTCCCCATACTGTTCCCTATGTTTCTCTGCGTTTTTCCCTGCGTTGTTCCCCCATTTTTTTTCTGTGTTGTTCCGTATGTTTTTCTGTATCTTCCCTGTGTTGTTCCCAGTTTCTCTGTGTTTTCCCATGTTGGTCCCTATGTTTCTATGTGATTTTCCCCATGTTGTTCCCTGTTTTCTGTTTTCCCCGTGTTGTTCCCTATGTTTTTCTGTGTTTTCCCCATATTGTTCCCTAAGTATCTCTGTGTTTTCCCCGTGTTGTTCTCTATGTTTCTCTGTGTTTTCCCTGTTTTGTTTCCTGTTTCTCTCTTTTCCCCATGTTGTTCCCTATGTTTCTCTGCATTTTCCCGTGTTGTTCCCTATATTTCTCTGTGTTTTTAACCACTTAGTTCCCTGTTTTCCGGGTGTATCCCTGTGTTGTTCCCTATGTTTTCTGTGTTTTTCCTGTGATGTCGCCTGTTTCTCTGTGTTTTCCCCGTGTTGTTCCCTGTTTCTCTGTGTTTTCCCTGTGTTGTTCCCTATGTTTCTCTGTGTTTTCCCGGTGTTGTTCCTTGTTTCTCTGTGTTTGCCCGTGTTGTTCCCTGTTTCTCTCTAATTTTTCCCCGTGCTGTTCCCTTTTCCCATGGTTTTTGCCATGTTGTTCTATTTCCCCTGTTTTCCCCACGATACACCCTATACTTTCCCATGTTTTTCCCTGTGTTGTTCCTGATGTTGCTCCGTGTTGCTCCTTGTTTCTCTGTTTTGTTCTCCTTGTTGTTCAATATGTTTCCCCCTGTCTTTCCCCATGTTGTTCACAATGGTTCCCCGTATTTTCCCCATGTTGTGCCCTCTTTCTCCATGTTTTTCCCTGTGTTGTTTCCTGTTTCTCTCTGTTTTCCCCGTGTGGATCCCTATGTTTCTCCAAATTTTCCCCATGCTCTTCTCGATGTTTCTTTGCGTGTTTCCCTGTGTTGTTCCCTATGTTTCCCCATGTTTTTTTCTGTGTTGTTCCCTATGTTTCTCTGTATTTTCCCTGTGTTGTTCCCAGTTTCTCTGTGTTTTCCCGTGTTGGTCCCTATGTTTCTCTGTGATTTTCCCCATGTTGTTCCCTGTTTCTCTATTTTCCTCATGTTGTTCCCTGTGATTTTCTGTGTTTATCCCCGTGTTGTTCCCTGTTTTTCTGTTTTCCCCGTGTTGGTCCCTATGTTTTTCTGTGTTTTCCCTGTGTTTTCCCCATGTTGTTCCCTATGTTCCTCTTTGTTTTTCCCTGTGTTGTTCCCTGTTTCTCTGTGTTTTCCCGTGTTGTTCCCCACGTTTCTCTGTGTTTTCCCTGTGTTGTTCCCTGTTTCTCTGTGTTTTCCCGTGTTGTTCCCTGTTTCTCTGTGTTGTTCCCTGTTTCTCTGTGTTTTCCCTGTGTTGTTCCCTGTTTCTCTGTGTTTGCCCGTGTTGTCCCCTTTTTCTCTCTAATTTTTCCCCGTGTTGTACCCTTTGTTTCTCCATGATTTTCCCCATGCTGTTCCTGTTTCCACATGGTTTTTGCCATGTTGTTCTATTTCCCGTTTTCCCCACGATACACCCTATACTTTCCCATGTTTTTCCCTGTGTTGTCCCTGATGTTGCTCCGTGTTGCTCCTTGTTTCTCTGTTTTGTTCTCCTTGTTGTTCAATATGTTTCCCCGTGTTTTACCCCCTGTTGTTCCCTATGTTTCCCCATGTCTTTCCCTGTGTTGTTCACTATGTTCCTGTTTTTCTGATTTTTCAGCATTGTTCCCTATGTTTCCTCATTTTTTCCCATGTTTTTCCCTGTTTTCCCCATGTTATTCCTTATGTTTCTCTGTGTTTTCCCCGTGTTGTTCCCTGTTTCTCTGTGTTTTCCCCCATGTTGGTCCCTATGTTTCTCCACGATTTTCCCCATGTTTTCCCCTATGTTTCTCTGTGCTGTCCACCACGTTTTTCCCTGTTTCTCTGTTTTCCTGTATTGTTCCCTATATTTCTGTTTTTTCCCCATGTTGTTACCTGTGTTTTTTTCCCTGTGTTGTTCCCCGTTTCTTTGTATTTTCCCCATTTTGTTCCCTATGTTTCCCCATGTTGTGCCCTATGTTTTTTTCCCCGTGTTGTTCCCTGTTTCTCAGTGATTTTCACCGTGTTTTTCCCCGTGTTGTTCCCTATATTTCTTCATGTTGTTCCATTTGGGTTTTTCCCCATGTAGTTGTTTCTCAGTGATTTTCCCCATGTTGTTCCCTATGTTTCCCCGGGTTTTTCTCCGTGTTGTTCCCTATGTTTCTCCATGTTTCTCCCCATGTTGTTCCCTGTTTCTCTGTGTTGTTCCCCATGTTGTTCCCTGGTTCTCTCTAATTTTTCCCCGTGTTGTTCCCTGTTTCTCTGTGTTTTTCCCCATGTTGTTCCCTCTGTTTCTGTGTGTTTTTCCCCATGTTGTTACCTATGTTTACCAGTGTTTTTCTCCGTGTTCTTCCTTATGTTTCTCCGTGTTTCTCCCCATGTTGTTCCCTGTTTCTAAGTATTTTCCCGTGTTGTTCCCTATGTTTCTCTGTGTTTTCCCCGTGTTGTTCCCTGTTTCTCTGTGTTTTTCCCTGTGTTGTTCTCTGTTTCTCTGTGTTTTTTCCTGTCTTTGTCCCTATGTTTCCCCATGTTTTTCCCTGTGTTGTTCCCCATGTTGTTCCCTATGTTTGGATTGGTTGTGTTGGTCATTGTACTGGCATGTGTGAATCTCTGGAACGTGATGAGCTGGGTTTGGTGGTGAATTAGCCAAGGATACCTCGGTAATGTGTGAATAAATTCAGGATCTGTCAGGGCAACATTCTCTGGCTATTGGTTCGGTTTCTAAAACGAAAGCCCAATTCTGTGTTTCATTGCAATTTGTCAACAAGAGCCATACTGACCTCACCCCTCTCAGGAAATGTGTCGGGAGAAACACAGGGAAAAATACAGGGAACCATAGGGAACAAAATGGAAAAACACAGAAACATAGGGAATATCATGGGGAAAGACATGGAGAAACAGGGAACAGCACAGGAAAAACAGGGAACAGCACAGGAAAAACAGGGAACAATACGGGGAAAAACATGGGGAAGCATAGGGAACAACATGGGGAGACATAGGTAACAATATAGAGCATGGAGAAACCTAGGGAAAAACACGGGGGAAAACTAAGGGAAACATAGGGAACAACAGGGAGAAAAACATGGAGAAACTTTAGTGATAGAAAGGGATAACACTTCAACTCCCCCTCCCACTCCACCAAGGACATGCAGGTCCTTGGACTCCTCCATCGCCTGACCATAGCAACATGACGGTTGGAGGAAGAGCGCCTCATCTTCCGACTAGGAACCCTCCAACCACAAGGGATGAACTCTGATTTCTCCAGTTTCCTCATTTCCCCTCCCCCCACCTTGTCTCAGTCAAATCCCTCGAACTCAGGACTACCTTCCTAACCTGCAATCTTCTTCCTGACCTCTCCGCCCCCACCCCCACTCCGGCCTATAACCTTGACCTCCTTCCACTTATCGCATTTCCAACGCCCCTCCCCTAAGTCCCTCCTCCCTACCTTTTATCCCTGTTTCTAATTTTTCCCTGTGTTGTTCCCTGTTTCTGTGTTTTTCCCTGAGTTGTTCCGTTTCTCTCTAATCTTTCCCCATGTTGTTCCCTGTTTCTCTGTGTTTTTCCCCATATCGTTCCCTATGTTACCCGTGCCACGTGATAGAGAGTCGAGGAATAGGAAGAGAGAACAGTTAAATGCGTGGCTACAGGGATGGTGCAGGAGGGAGGGATTTCGGTACTTGGATAACTGGGGTTCTTTCTGGGGAAGGTGGGACCTCTATAAACAGGATGGTCTGCACCTGAACCTGAGGGGCACCAGTATCCTTGGGGGGAGGTTTGCTAGTGCTCTTGGGGGGGTTTAAACTAACTCTGCAGGGGCATGGGAACCCAGGCTGTAGCTTTAGGGTGCAGGACCTGGAGTGTAGGGAGGTTAGGAATATGGCATCAATCTTAAAGGAGGGTGCCTGTAAACAGAAGAGTGGCTTGAAGTGTGTATACTTTAATGCCAGAAGTATACGAAATAAGGTAGGTGAACTTGCAGCGTGGGTTGGTACCTGGGACTTCGATGTTGTGGCTATTACGGAGACATGGCTAGATCAGGGACAGGATTGGCTGTTGCAGGTTCCAGGGTTTAAATGTTTTAGTAGGGTCAGAGGTGGGGGTAAAAGGGGGGGGGGGTGGCTTTGCTTGTCAAAGATAGTATTACAGCGGTGGAAAGGAAGATGGACGAAGATTTGCCATCTGAGGTAGTTTGGGTTGAGGTTAGGAATAGGAGAGGTGAGGTCACCCTGTTAGGAGTCTTTTACAGGCCTCCTAATAGTCCTAGAATCGTTGAAGAAAGGATTGCGAAGATGATTCAGGAGAAGAGTGACAGTAATAGGGTGGTTGTTATGGGGGACTTTAACTTTCCTGATATTGATTGGGAAAGCTATAGCTCAAGGTCGTTAGATGGGTCAGTGTTTGTCCAATGTGTGCAGGAGAGTTTCCTGACACAATATGTAGATAAGCCAACAAGAGGTGAGGCCATACTGGATTTGGTTCTGGGTAACGAACCAGGCCAGGTATTAGAACTAGAGGTAGGTGAGCACTTTGGGGACAGTGACCACAATTCGGTGATTTTTACTCTAGTGATGGAGAGGGATAAGTGTGTACTACAGGGCAAGAGTTATAGCTGGGGGCAGGGAAATTATGATGCGGTGAGGCATGACTTAGGATGTGTGGATTGGAAAAGTAGATTCCAAGGCAAGAGCGTAATTGATATGTGGAACTTGTTCAAGGAGCAACTATTGAGTGTCCTTGATAAGTACGTACCTATCAGGCAGGGAGGAAAGGGTCGTGTGAGGGAGCCGTGGTTTAATAAGGAATTGGAATCCCTTGTTAAATGGAAGACGGCGGCCTTTGTAAAGATGAGGCGTGAAGGTTCAATAGGGGAGATTGAGAGTTATAAGGTAGCCCGGAAGGACCTGAAGAGAGAGCTAAGAGCAGCAAGGAGGTCCTTAGTTGGTAGGATCAGGGAAAACCCTAAGGCTTTCTATAGGTATGTTAGGAATAAAAGAATGACTAGGGTAGGAATAGGTCCAACCAAGGATAGTAATGGGAAGTTGCGTGTGGAGGCTGAAGAGATTGGGGAGGCACTGAATGAATACTTTTCGTCAGTATTCACTCAGGAACAGGACATTGTTGTCGATATGAATACTGAGGCACGAATAAGTAGAATGGATGGCTTTGAGATATGTAGAGAAGAGGTGTTGGAAATTCTGGCAAGGGTGAAAATAGATAAGTCCCCTGGGCCTGATGGCATTTATCCTAGGATTCTCTGGGAAGCAAGGGAGGAGATTGCAGAGCCATTGGCCTTGATTTTTGTGTCCTCTTTGTCTACAGGAGTAGTGCCAGAGGACTGGAGGATAGCAAACGTGGTTCCCTTGTTCAAGAAGGGGAGTAGGGATAATCCTAGTAACTACAGGCCAGTGAGTCTCACTTCTGTTGTGGGCAAAGTCTTAGAGAGAATTCTAAGGGATAGGATTTATGCACACCTGGATAAGAATAATGTGATCAAGGATAGTCAGCATGGTTTTGTGAAGGGCAGGTCGTGCCTCACAAACCTTATTGAATTCTTTGAGAAGGTGACTAAGGAGGTAGATGAGGGGAAAGCGGTAGATGTGGTATATATGGATTTTAGTAAGGCGTTTGATAAGGTCCCCCATGGTAGGCTACTGCAGAAAATACAGAGATATGGCATTGAGGGTGAGTTGGAGGTTTGGATTAGGAATTGGCTGGCTGGAAGAAGACAGAGGGTAGTAGTTGATGGCAAAGGTTCATCTTGGAGTGCAGCTACTAGCGGTGTTCCGCAAGGATCTGTTTTGGGACCATTGCTGTTTGTCATTTTTATAAATGACCTGGAGGAAGGGTTAGAAGGTTGGGTGAGCAAGTTTGCGGATGATACGAAAGTCGGAGGAGTTGTAGACAGTGAGGAAGGATGTGGCAGGTTACAGCGGGATATAGAGAAGCTGCAGAGCTGGGCAGAAAGGTGGCAAATGGAGTTCAATGTAGCTAAGTGTGAGGTGATTCACTTTGGTAAGAGTAATAAAAAGATGGGGTACTGGGCTAATGGTCGGATACTTGGTAGTGTGGAAGAGCAGAGGGATCTTGGTGTCCATGTACACAGATCTCTGAAAGTTGCCACCCAGGTAAATAGTGCAGTGAAGAAGGCATATGGCGTACTGGCTTTTATTGGTAGAGGAATTGAGTTCCGGAGTCCTGAGGTCATGCTGCAGTTGTATAAGACTCTGGTGCGGCCGCATCTGGAATATTGTGTGCAGTTTTGGTCGCCATACTATAGGAAGGATGTGGAGGCACTGGAACGGGTGCAGAGGAAGTTTACCAGGATGTTGCCTGGTATGGTAGGAAGATCCTATGAGGAAAGGCTGAGGCACTTGGGGTTGTTTTCATTGGAGAAAAGAAGGTTTAGGGGTGACTTGATAGAGGTGTACAAGATGATTGGGGGTTAGATAGGGTTGACAGTGAGAACCTTTTTCCACGTATGGAGTCAGCTATTACAAGGGGGCATACCTTTAAATTAAGGGGGGGTAGATATAGGACAGATGTTAGGGGTAGGTTCTTCACTCAGCGAGTCGTAAGTTCATGGAATGCCCTGCCAGTAGCAGTGGTGGACTCTCCCTCTTTATGGGCATTTAAGCGGGCATTGGATAGGTATATGGAGGATAGTGGGCTAGTGTAGGTTAGGTGGGCTTGAATTGGCGCAACATCGAGGGCCAAAGGGCCTGTACTGCGCTGTATTCTTCTATGTTCTATGTTTCTCTGTGTTGTTCCCCATATCGTTCCCATGTTTCTCTGTGTTTTGCCCCGTGTTGTTCCCTGTTTCTCTATGTGTGAATCTCTGTAACGTGATGCGCTGGGTTTGGTGGTGAATTAGCCAAGGATACCTGTTTTTGTGATTTTCCCGTGTTCCCTGTTTCTCTGAGTTTTCCCCGTGTTGTTCCCTGTTTCCCTGTGTTTTTCCCTGTTTCTCTCTAATCTTTCCCCATGTTGTTCCCTGTTTCTGTTTTCCCCATGTTGTTCCCTGTTTCTCTGTGTTTTCCTCGCATTGTTCCCTGTTTCTGTGTTTTTCCCCATGTTGTTCCCTGTTTCTCTGTTTTCCCCATGTTGTTCCCTCTGTTTCTGTGCATTTTTCCCCATGTTGTTCCCTATGTTTCCCCGTGTTTTCACTGTGTTATTCCCTGTTTCTCTGTGTTTTTCCCCATGTTGTTCCCTGTTTCTCTCTAATCTTTCCCAATGTTGTTCCGTTTCTCTGTTTTCCCCGTGTTGTTCCCTGTTTCTCTGTGTTTTTCCCTGTGTTGTTCCCTGTTTCTCTTTAATTCTTCCCTGTGTTGTTTGCTGTTTCTCTCTAATCTTTCCCATGTTGTTCCCTGTTTCTCTGATTTCCACGTGTTGTTCCCTGTTTCTCTGTTTTTTCCCGTGTTGTTCCCTGTTTCTCTGTGTTGTTCCCCCTGCTGTTCCCAGTTTCTCTCTAATATTTCCCCGTGTTGTTCCCTATGTTTCCCTGTATTTTCCCAATGCAGTTACTTATGTTTCTCTGTGTTTTGCCCCGTGTTGTGTTGTTCCCTGTTTCTCTATGTTTTCCCTGTGTTGTTCCCTACGTTTCTGTTTTCCCTGTGTTGTTCCTGATGTTTCTGTGTTTTCCCCGTGTTGTTCCCTGTTTCTCTATGTTTTCCATGTGTTGTTCCCTGTTTCTCTGTGTTTTCCCTGTGTTGTTCCCTGTTTCTCTGTGTTTTTTCCTGTCTTTGTCCCTATGTTTCCCCATGTTTTTCACTGTGTTGTTCCCCATGTTGTTCCCTATGTTTGGATTGGTTGTGTTGGTCATTGTACTGGCATGTGTGAATCTCTGGAACGTGATGAGCTGGGTTTGGTGGTGAATTAGCCAAGGATACCTCGGTAATGTGTGAATAAATTCAGGATCTGTCAGGGCAACATTCTCTGGCTATTGGTTCGGTTTCTAAAACGAAAACCCAATTCTGTGTTTCATTGCAATTTGTCAACAAGAGCCATACGGACCTCACCCCTCTCAGGAAATGTGTCGGGAGAAACACAGGGAACCATAGGGAACAAAATGGAAAAACACAGAAACATAGGGAATATCATGGGGAAAGACATGGAGAAACAGGGAACAGCACAGGAAAAACAGGGAACAATACAGGGAAAAACATGGGGAAGCATAGGGAACAACATGGGGAGACATAGGTAACAATACAGAGCATGGAGAAACATAGGGAAAAACACGGGGGAAAACTAAGGGAAACATAGGGAACAACAGGGAGAAAAACATGGAGAAATTTTAGTGATAGAAAGGGATAGGAGGGATAGAAAGGGATAACACTTCAAGTCCCCCTCCCACTCCACCAAGGACATGCAGGTCCTTGGACACCTCCATCGCCTGACCATAGCAACATGACGGTTGGAGGAAGAGCTCCTCATCTTCAGCCTAGGAACCCTCCAACCACAAGGGATGAACTCTGATTTCTCCAGTTTCCTCATTTCCCCTCCCCCCACCTTGTCTCAGTCAAATCCCTCGAACTCAGGACTACCTTCCTAACCTGCAATCTTCTTCCTGACCTCTCCACCCCCACCCCCACTCCGGCCTATAACCTTGACCTCCTTCCACTTATCGCATTTCCAACGCCCCTCCCCTAAGTCCCTCCTCCCTACCTTTTATTCCTGTTTCTAATTTTTCCCCGTGTTGTTCCCTGTTTCTGTGTTTTTCCCTGTGTTGTTCCGCTTCTCTCTAATCTTTCCCCATGTTGTTCCCTGTTTCTCTGATTTCCCCGCGTTGTTCCCTGTTTCTGTGTTTTTCCCCATATTGTTCCCTGTTTCTCTGTGTTGTTCCCCCCATTGTTCCCTGTTTTTGTGTTTTTCCCATGTTCCATGTTTCTCTGAGTTTTCCCCGTGTTGTTCCCTGTTTCTCTGTGTTTTCCCCGTGTTGTTCCCTGTTTCTCTCTAATCTTTCCCCATGTTGTTCCCTGTTTCTCTGATTTCCCAGTGTTGTTCCCTGTTTCTAATATTTCCCCGTGATGTTCCCTGTTTCTGTGTTTTTCCCCACGTTGTTCCCTGTTTCTCTGTGTTTTTCTCCATGGTGTTCTCTGTTTCTAATTTTTCCCCGTGTTGTTCCGTTTCTGTTTTTCATCGTGTTGTTCCCTATATTTCTCTGTGTTTTCTCTGTGATGTTCCCTATGTTTCTCCATGTTGTTCTCTATGTTTTCCCGTGTTGTTCCCTGTTTCTCTGTGTTTTGCACCGTGTTGTTCCCTATGTTTCTGTGTTTTCCCCCTTGTTGTTCCCTATGTTTCTCCATGTTTCCCCCATGTTGTTCCCTATGTTTCTCTGTGTTTTCCCCCATGTTGTTCCCTATGTTTCTGTGTTTTCCCCCATGTTGTTCCCTATGTTTCTCTGTGTTTTCCCCCATGTTGTTCCCTATGTTTCTCTGTGTTTTCCCCCATGTTGTTCCCTATGTTTCTGTGTTTTCCCCCATGTTGTTCCCTATGTTTCTCGGTGTTTTCCCCCATGTTGTTCCCTATGTTTCTGTGTTTTCCCCCATGTTGTTCCCTATGTTTCTCTGTGTTTTCCCCCATTTTGGTCCCTATGTTTACCCATGTTTTTTTCTGTGTTGTTCCCCATGTTTCTCTATGTTTCCCCATGATGTTCCCTCTGTTTCTGTATGTTTTTTCCCCATGTTGTTCCCTATATTTCTGTGTTTTTCCCCATGTTGTTCCCTGTTTCTGTGTTTTTCCCCGTGTTGTTCCCTGTTTCTCTGTGTTTTTCCCCGTGTTGTTCCCTGTTTCTCTCTAATTTTTCCTCATGTTGTTCCGTTTCTCTGTGTTTCCCTGTGTTGTTCCCTGTTTCTCTCTAATTTTTCCCCGTGTTGTTCCTTATGTTTCTCCATGATTTTCCCCATGTTGTTTCCGTTCCCACATGGTTTTTGCCATATTGTTCTATTTCCCCTGTTTTCCCCACGATACACCCTATGCTTTCCCATGTTTTTCCCTGTGTAGTTCCTGATGTTGCTCCGTGTTGTTCCATTTCTCTGTGTTTTCCCATGTTGTTCAATATGTTTCCCCGTGTTTTGCCGTGTTGTTCCCGTATTGATCCCTGGTCTCCATGTTTTTTCCCGTGATGTTCCCTATGTTTCTTCATGTATTCCCTACGATGTTCTGTGTTTGTCCATGTTTTTTCCCCATGTTGTTCCCTATTTCTCCATGTTTTTCCCATATTGTTTCCTATATTTCCTTGTGTTGTTCCCTATGTTTCCCCTTGTTGCTCCGTTTCCCCATAAGTTTCCACATTCCGTTCCTTATGTTTCCCTGTGTTTTTCCTGTTTTTCTGTTTTTTTCCCGCGTTGATCCCTTTTTCTCCATGTTCTTCCCCATGTTGTTCCCTATGTTTCCACGTGTTGTTCCCTATGTTTAGAACATAGAACATTATAGCGCAGTACAGGCCCTTCGGCCCTCAATGTTGCGCCGCCCTGTCATACAAATCTGAAGCCCATCCCACCTACACTATTCCATGTACGTCCATATGCTCGTCCAGTGACGACTTAAATGTACTTAAAGTTGGTGAATCTACTACCGTTGCAGGCAAAGCATTCCATACCCTTACTACTCTCTGAGTAAAGAAACTACCTCTGCCATCTGTCCTTTATCTATCACCCCTCGTGCTCGCAGTCCCCATACTTGGAAAAAGGCTCTCCCTGTCCACCCTATCTAACTCTCTGATTATCTTATATGTTTCTATTAAGTCACCTCTCAACCTTCTTCTCTCTAACGAAAACAGCCTCAAGTCCCTCAGCCTTTCCTCATAAGACCTTCCCCTCCATACCAGACAACACCCTAGTAAATCTCCTCTGCACCCTTTCCAAAGCTTCCACATCCTTCTTATAATGCGGTGACAAGAACTGTATGCAATACTCCAAGTGTGGTCGTACCAGAGCTTTGTACAGCTGTAGCATAACCTCATGGATCCGGAACTTGATCCCTCTATGAATAAAAGCTAAAACACTGTATGCCTTCTTAACAATCCTGTCAACCTGGGTGGCAGCTTTCAAGGATCTGTGTACCTGGACACTAAGATCTCTCTGCTCATCTACACTACCAAGAATCTTACCATTAGCCCAGTACTTTGCATTCCGGTACTCCAACCAAAGTGAATCATCTCACACTGGTCCACATTAAACTCCATTTGCCACCTCTCAACCCAGCTCTGCAGCTTATCTAAGTCTCTCTGTAACCTACAACATCCTTCGTCACTATCCACAACTCCACCGACCTTAGGGTCATCTGCAAATTTACTAGCCCACCCTTCTACGCCTCATCCAGGTCGTTTATAAAAATGACTAACAGCAGTGGACCCAACACCTCTTGCGGTACACCACTGGTAACTGGATTCCAAGATGAACATTTCCCATCAACCACCACTCTCTGTCTTCTTTCAGCAAGCCAATTATTGATCCAAACTGCTATATATCCCACAATCCCATTCCTCCGTAGTTTGTACAATAGCCTTATTGTACAAATAAGGTGAACCTTATCGAACACCTTGCTGAAATCCATATACACCACATCAACCGGTTTACTCTCATCTACCTGTTTGGTCACCTTCTCAAAGAACTCAATAAGGTTTGTGAGGGACGATCTACCCTTCACAAAACCGTGCTGACTATCCCTAATTAAATTATTCTTTTCTAGATGATTATAAATTCCATCTCTTATAACCTTTTCCAACACTTTACCAACAACTGAAGTAAGGCTCACTGGTCTATAATTACCTGGGTTGCCTCAACTCCCCTTCTTGAACAGAGGAACCGCATTTGCTATCCTCCAGTCTTCTGGCACTATTCCTGCAGACAATTACAATTTAGAGATCAATGCCAAAGGCTCGGCAATCTCCTCCCTGGCTTCCCAGAGGATCCTTTGATAAATCCCATCCGGCCCAGGGGCCTTATCTATTTTCACACGCTGCAGGATTTCTAATACCTCTTCCTTGCTTAGCAGCCTGTATCTCAGTATTGTCATTTTCTAGAGTGAATACTGTCGAAAAATATTCATTTAAGTTCTTCCCCTATCTCCTCTGACTCCACACAACTTCCCACTCCTATCCTTGATTGGCCCTAACCTTACTCTCGTCATTCTTTTATTCCTTAAATACCTATAGAAAGCCTTAGGGTTTACCCTGATCCTATCCGCCAACAACTTCTCATGTCTCCTCCTGGCTCTTCTGAGCTCTGTCTTTAGGTCTTTCCTGGCTACCTTGTAACCCTAAAGCACGCTAACTGAGCCTTCACATCTCATCCTAACATAAGCCTTTGTCTTCCTCTTGACCAGAGATTCCACTTCCTTCGTAAACCACGTCTCCCACGCTCTACAGCTTCCTCCCTGCCTGACAGGTACGTACTTATCTAGGACACACAGGAGCTTTTCCTTGAATAAGCTCCACATTTCTAATGTGCCCATCCCCTGTAGTTTCCTTTCCCATCCTATGCTTCCTAAATCTTGCCTAATCACATCGTAATTGCCTTTCCCCCAGCTGTAACTCTTGCCCAGTGGTATACACCTATCCCTTTCTATCAGAGCTGAAAATATGTTGCTGGAAAGGTGCAGCAGGTCAGGCAGCATCCAAGGAGCAGGAGAATCGACATTTCGGGCATAAGCCCTTCTTCAGGAATGAGGAAAGTGTGTCCAGCAGGTTAGGATAAAAGGTAGGGAGGAGGGACTTGGGGGGGGGGCATTGGAAATTCGATATGTGGAAGGAGGTCAAGGTGAGGGTGATAGGCCGGAGTTGGGGTGGGGGCGGAGAGGTCAGGAAGAAGATTGCAGGTTAGGAAGGCGGTGCTGAGTTCGAGGGATTTGACTGAGACAAGGTGGGGGGAGGGGAAATGAGGAAACTGGAGAAATCTGAGTTCATCCCCTGTGGTTGGAGGGTTCCTAGGCGGAAGATGAGGCGCTCTTCCTCCAACCGTCGTGTTGCTATGGTCTGGTGATGGAGGAGTCCAAGGACCTGCATGTCCTTGGTGGAGTGGGAGGGGGAGTTGAAGTGTTATCCCTTTCTATCACTAAAGTTTCTCCATGTTTTTCTCCCTATTGTTCCCTATGTTTCCCTTAGTTTTTCCCCGTGTTTTTCCCATGCTCTGTATTGTTACCTATGTCTCCCCATGTTGTTCCCTATGCTTCCCCATGTTTTTCCCCGTATTGTTCCCTGCTTTTCCTGTGCTGTTCCCTGTTTCTTCATGTCTTTCCCTATGATATTCCCTATGTTTCTGTGTTTTTCCATTTTGTTCCCTGTGGTTCTCTGTATTTTTCCCGACACATTTCCTGAGAGGGGTGAGGTCAGTATGGCTCTTGTTGACAAATTTCAATGAAACACAGAATTGGGTTTTCGTTTTAGAAACCGAACCAATAGCCAGAGAATGTTGCCCTGACAGATCCTGAATTTATTCACACATTACCGAGGTATCCTTGGCTAATTCACCACCAAACCCAGCTCATCACGTTCCAGAGATTCACACATGCCAGTACAATGACCAACACAACCAATCCAAACATAGGGAACAACACAGGGAAAAACATGGGGAAACATAGGGACAAACACAGGAAAAAACACAGAGAAACAGGGAACAACACAGGGAATACACAGAGAAACATAGGGAACAACACGGGGAAAACGCAGAAACATCAGGAACAACACAGGGAAAACATAGAGAAACATAGGGAACAACACAGGGAAAACATAGAGAAACAGGGAACAACACGGGGCAAAACACAGAGGAACATAGGGAACAATATGGGGAAAAACATGAGAAACCATAGAGCAAAACAAGGGGGAAAACACAGAGAAACTGGGAACAACACGGGGCAAAACACAGAGAAACATAGGGAACAATATGGGGAAAAACATGAGAAACCATAGAGCAAAACAAGGGGGAAAACACAGAGAAACTGGGACCAACACGGGGCAAAACACAGAGAAACATAGGGAACAATATGGGGAAAAACATGAGAACCCATAGAGCAAAACAAGGGGGAAAACACAGAGAAACTGGGAACAACAGACTGATTGAAGACAGAAATGCAGAGAAACATGAATACGTCTACATGTTCATCCACGGTCTCAGACAGCAACTACGCTCAGTGACAGATCAGGAAATAGGAGCAGGCAGAATGATGGGCAGGCAATGAGAAACCCGAAGCCAGTCCTATCGCTATGCAGTTGGAAAGAACAAATCCAGAGAAATGTTTATCAGGCACCCAGGGGAAAGGGAAAAGAAACATGAGGCAAAGCTGAAAACAAAAGGAAAGATAATAGGGACAGAACATAAACAACCCGTTCAGCACAGTGGGGAATGGGACAGGGACTGGGAGGGAATGGGACAGGGACTGTGAGGGAATGGGACAGGGACTGGGAGGGAATATTAAACTGTGCAGAACAGCGGGGAATGGGACAGGGACTGAGAGGGAATATTAAACTGTACAGAACAGTGGGGAATGGGACAGGGACTGAGAGGAAATATTAAACTGGACAGAACAGCAGGGAATGGGACAGGGACTGCGAGGGAATATTAAACTGTCCAAAACAGTGGGGAATGGGACAGGGACTGAGAGGGAAAGAGACAGGGACTGCAAGGGAGTATTAAACTGTACAGAACAGTGGGGAATGGGTCAGGGACTGCGAGGGAATGAGACAGGGACGGAGAGGGAATATTAAACTGTACAGAACAGCGGGGAATGGGACAGGGACTGAGAGGGAATGGGACAAGGACTGAGAGGGATTATTAAACTGTACAGAACAGCGGGGAATGGGACAGGGACTGAGAGGGAATGGGACAGGGACTGAGAGGGAATATTAAACTGTACAGAACAGCAGGGAATGGGACAAGGACTGCGAGGGAATATTAAACTGTACAGAACAGCGGGGAATGGGACAGGTACTGAGAGGGAATATTAAACTGTCCAAAACAGTGGGGAATGGGACAGGGACTGAGAGGGAAAGAGACAGGGACTGCAAGGGAGTATTAAACTGTACAGAACAGTGGGGAATGGGTCAGGGACTGCGAGGGAATGGGACAGGGACGGAGAGGGAATATTAAACTGTACAGAACAGTGGGAAATAGGACAGGGACTGCGAGGGAATATTAAACTGTACAGAACAGCGGGGAATGGGACAAGGACTGAGAGGGATTATTAAACTGTACAGAACAGCGGGGAATGGGACAGGGACTGAGAGGGAATATTAAACTGTACAGAACAGCGGGGAACAGGACAGGGACTGAGAGGGAATGGGACAGGGACTGAGAGGGAATATTAAACTGTACAGAACAGCAGGGAATGGGACAAGGACTGCGAGGGAATATTAAACTGTACAGAACAGCGGGGAATGGGACAGGTACTGAGAGGGAATATTAAACTGTACAGAACACTGGGGAATTGGACAGGGACTGCGAGGAAATGGGACAGGGACAGAGAGGGAATATTAAACTATACAGAACAGTGGGGAATGGGACAGGGACTGTGAGGGAATATTAAACTGTACAGAACAGTGGGGAATGGGACAGGGACTGCGAGGAAATGGGACAGGGACTGTGAGGGAATGTTAAACTGTACAGTACAATGGGGAATGGGACAGGGACTGAGAGGAAAATTAAACTGTGCAGAACAGCGGGGAATGGGACAGGGACTGCGAGGGAATATGAAACTGTACAGAACACTGGGGAATGGGACAGGGACTGCGAGGAAATGGGACAGGGACTGAGAGGGAATATTAAACTGTACAGAACAGTGGGGAATGGGACAGGGACTGTGAGGGAATATTAAACTGTACAGAACAGCGGGGAATGGGACAGGGACTGAGAGGGAATATTAAACTGTACAGAACAGCGGGGAATGGGACAGGGACTGCGAGGGAATATTAAACTGTACAGAACAGTGGGGAATGGGACAGGGACTGAGAGGGAATATTAAACTGTACAGAACAGTGGGGAATGGGACAGGGACTGCGAGGGAATGGAACAGGGACTGCGAGGGAATGGAACAGGGACTGTGAGGGAATGGGACAGGGACTGCGAGGGAATATTAAACTGTGCAGAACAGTGGGGAATGGGACAGGGACTGCGAGGAAATGGGACAGGGACTGAGAGGGAATATTAAACTGTACAGAACAGTGGGGAATGGGACAGGGACTGTGAGGGAATATTAAACTGTACAGAACAGCGGGGAATGGGACAGGGACTGTGAGGGAATGTTAAACTGTACAGTACAATGGGGAATGGGACAGGGACTGAGAGGAAAATTAAACTGTGCAGAACAGCGGGGAATGGGACAGGGACTGCGAGGGAATATGAAACTGTACAGAACACTGGGGAATGGGACAGGGACTGCGAGGAAATGGGACAGGGACTGAGAGGGAATATTAAACTGTACAGAACAGTGGGGAATGGGACAGGGACTGTGAGGGAATATTAAACTGTACAGAACAGTGGGGAATGGGAAAGGGACTGAGAGGGAATATTAAACTGTACAGACAGTGGGGAATGGGACAGGGACTGCGAGGGAATATTAAACTGTACAGAACAGCGGGGAATGGGACAGGGACTGAGAGGGAATATTAAACTGTACAGAACAGTGGGGAATGGGACAGGGACTGCGAGGGAATATTAAACTGTACAGAACAGCGGGGAATGGGACAGGGACTGAGAGGAAATATTAAACTGGACAGAACAGCGGGGAATGGGACAGGGACTGAGAGGGAATATTAAACTGTCCAAAACAGTGGGGAATGGGACAGGGACTGAGAGGGAAAGAGACAGGGACTGCAAGGGAGTATTAAACTGTACAGAAAAGTGGGGAATGGGACAGGGACTGAGAGGGAATATTAAACTGTACAGAACAGTGGGGAATGGGTCAGGGACTGAGAGGGAATATTAAACTGTACAGAACAGTGGGGAATGGGACAGGGACTGTGAGGGAATATTAAACTGTACAGAACAGCGGGGAATGGGACAGGGACTGAGAGGGAATATTAAACTGTACAGAACAGCGGGGAATGGGACAGGGACTGAGAGGGAATATTAAACTGTCCAAAACAGTGGGGAATGGGACAGGGACTGAGAGGGAAAGAGACAGGGACTGCAAGGGAGTATTAAACTGTACAGAAAAGTGGGGAATGGGACAGGGACTGAGAGGGAATATTAAACTGTACAGAACAGTGGGGAATGGGTCAGGGACTGAGAGGGAATATTAAACTGTACAGAACAGTGGGGAATGGGACAGGGACTGTGAGGGAATATTAAACTGTACAGAACAGCGGGGAATGGGACAGGGACTGTGAGGGAATATTAAACTGTACAGAACAATGGGGAATGGGACAGGGACTGTGAGGGAATATTAAACTGTACAGAACAGCGGGGAATGGGACAGGGACTGTGAGGGAATATTAAACTGTACAGAACAATGGGGAATGGGACAGGGACTGTGAGGGAATATTAAACTGTACAGAACAGCGGGGAATGGGACAGGCACTGAGAGGGAATATTAAACTGTACAGAACAGTGGGGAATGGTACAGGGACTGAGAGGGAATATTAAACTGTACAGAACAGCAGGGAATGGGACAGGGACTGTGAGGGAATATTAAACTGTACAGAACAATGTGGAATGGGACAGGGACTGTGAGGGAATATTAAACTGTACAGAACAGTGGGGAATGGGACAGGCACTGAGAGGGAATATTAAACTGTACAGAACAATGGGGAATGGGACAGGGACTGTGAGGGAATATTAAACTGTACAGAACAGCGGGGAATGGGACAGGGACTGTGAGGGAATATTAAACTGTACAGAACAATGGGGAATGGGACAGGGACTGTGAGGGAATATTAAACTGTACAGAACAGCGGGGAATGGGACAGGCACTGAGAGGGAATATTAAACTGTACAGAACAGTGGGGAATGGTACAGGGACTGAGAGGGAATATTAAACTGTACAGAACAGCGGGGAATGGGACAGGGACTGAGAGGGAATATTAAACTGTACAGAACAATGGGGAATGGGACAGGGACTGTGAGGGAATATTAAACTGTACAGAACAGCGGGGAATGGGACAGGCACTGAGAGGGAATATTAAACTGTACAGAACAATGGGGAATGGGACAGGGACTGAGAGGGAATATTAAACTGTACAGAACAGTGGGGAATGGGACAGGGACTGAGAGGAAATATTAAACTGGACAGAACAGCGGGGAATGGGACAGGGACTGAGAGGGAATATTAAACTGTCCAAAACAGTGGGGAATGGGACAGGGACTGAGAGGGAAAGAGACAGGGACTGCAAGGGAGTATTAAACTGTACAGAACAGTGGGGAATGGGTCAGGGACTGCGAGGGAATGGGACAGGGACGGAGAGGGAATATTAAACTGTACAGAACAGTGGGAAATGGGACAGGGACTGCGAGGGAATATTAAACTGTACAGAACAGCGGGGAATGGGACAGGGACTGAGAGGGAATGGGACAAGGACTGAGAGGGATTATGAAACTGTACAGAACAGCGGGGAATGGGACAGGGACTGAGAGGGAATATTAAACTGTACAGAACAGCGGGGAACAGGACAGGGACTGAGAGGGAATGGGACAGGGACTGAGAGGGAATATTAAACTGTACAGAACAGCAGGGAATGGGACAAGGACTGCGAGGGAATATTAAACTGGACAGAACAGCGGGGAATGGGACAGGTACTGAGAGGGAATATTAAACTGTACAGAACACTGGGGAATGGGACAGGGACTGCGAGGAAATGGGACAGGGACTGAGAGGGAATATTAAACTGTACAGAACAGTGGGGAATGGGACAGGGACTGTGAGGGAATATTAAACTGTACAGAACAGTGGGGAATGGGACAGGGACTGCGAGGAAATGGGACAGGGACTGTGAGGGAATGTTAAACTGTACAGTACAATGGGGAATGGGACAGGGACTGAGAGGAAAATTAAACTGTGCAGAACAGCGGGGAATGGGACAGGGACTGCGAGGGAATATGAAACTGTACAGAACACTGGGGAATGGGACAGGGACTGCGAGGAAATGGGACTGGGACTGAGAGGGAATATTAAACTGTACAGAACAGTGGGGAATGGGACAGGGACTGTGAGGGAATATTAAACTGTACAGAACAGTGGGGAATGGGACAGGGACTGAGAGGGAATATTAAACTGTACAGAACAGTGGGGAATGGGACAGGGACTGCGAGGGAATGGAACAGGGACTGCGAGGGAATGGGACAGGGACTGCGAGGGAATGGGACAGGGACTGAGAGGGAATGAGAGAGGGACTGTGAGGGAATGGGACAGGGACTCCGAGGGAATATTAAACTGTGCAGAACAGTGGGGAATGGGACAGGGACTGCGAGGAAATGGGACAGGGACTGAGAGGGAATATTAAACTGTACAGAACAGTGGGGAATGGGACAGGGACTGTGAGGGAATATTAAACTGTACAGAACAGCGGGGAATGGGACAGGGACAGTGAGGGAATGTTAAACTGTACAGTACAATGGGGAATGGGACAGGGACTGAGAGGAAAATTAAACTGTGCAGAACAGCGGGAAATGGGACAGGGACTGCGAGGGAATATGAAACTGTACAGAACACTGGGGAATGGGACAGGGACTGCGAGGAAATGGGACAGGGACTGAGAGGGAATATTAAACTGTACAGAACAGTGGGGAATGGGACAGGGACTGTGAGGGAATATTAAACTGTACAGAACAGTGGGGAATGGGAAAGGGACTGAGAGGGAATATTAAACTGTACAGAACAGTGGGGAATGGGACAGGGACTGTGAGGGAATATTAAACTGTACAGAACAGCGGGGAATGGGACAGGGACTGAGAGGGAATATTAAACTGTACAGAACAGTGGGGAATGGGACAGGGACTGAGAGGGAATATTAAACTGGACAGAACAGTGGGGAATGGGGCAGGGACTGAGAGGGAATATTAAACTGTACAGAACAGTGGGGAATGGGACAGGGACTGTGAGGGAATATTAAACTGTACAGAACAGCGGGGAATGGGACAGGGACTGTGAGGGAATATTAAACTGTACAGAACAGCGGGGAATGGGACAGGGACTGTGAGGGAATATTAAACTGTACAGAACAATGGGGAATGGGACAGGGACTGTGAGGGAATATTAAACTGTACAGAACAATGGGGAATGGGACAGGGACTGTGAGGGAATATTAAACTGTACAGAACAATGGGGAATGGGACAGGGACTGTGAGGGAATATTAAACTGTACAGAACAGCGGGGAATGGGACAGGCACTGAGAGGGAATATTAAACTGTACAGAACAATGGGGAATGGGACAGGGACTGAGAGGGAATATTAAACTGTACAGAACAGTGGGGAATGGGACAGGGACTGAGAGGGAATATTAAACTGTACAGAACAGCGGGGAATGGGACAGGGACTGAGAGGGAATATTAAACTGTACAGAACAATGGGGAATGGGACAGGGACTGAGAGGGAATATTAAACTGTACAGAACAGTGGGGAATGGGACAGGAACTGAGAGGAAATATTAAACTGGACAGAACAGTGGGGAATGGGACAGGGACTGCGAGGGAATATTAAACTGTACAGAACAATGGGGAATGGGACAGGGACTGAGAGGGAATATTAAACTGTACAGAACAATGGGGAATGGGACAGGGACTGTGAGGGAATACTAAACTGTACAGAACAGCGGGGAATGGGACAGGCACTGAGAGGGAATATTAAACTGTACAGAACAATGGGGAATGGGACAGGGACTGAAAGGGAATATTAAACTGTACAGAACAATGGGGAATGGGACAGGGACTGAAAGGGAATATTAAATTGTACAGAACAGTGGGGAATGGGACAGGGACTGCGAGGGAATATTAAACTGTACAGAACAGCGGGGAATGGGACAGGCACTGAGAGGGAATATTAAACTGTACAGAACAATGGGGAATGGGACAGGGACTGTGAGGGAATATTAAACTGTACAGAACAATGGGGAATGGGACAGGCACTAAGAGGGAATATTAAACTGTACAGAATAATGGGGAATGGGACAGGGACTGAGAGGGAATATTAAACTATAAGAACAATGGGGAATGGGACAGGGACTGTGAGGGAATACTAAACTGTACAGAACAGCGGGGAATGGGACAGGCACTGAGAGGGAATATTAAACTGTACAGAACAATGGGGAATGGGACAGGGACTGAAAGGGAATATTAAACTGTACAGAACAATGGGGAATGGGACAGGGACTGAGAGGGAATATTAAACTGTACAGAACAATGGGGAATGGGACAGGGACTGAGAGGGAATATTAAACTGTACAGAACAGTGGGGAATGGGACAGGGACATGGTGTTTTCAGGAGTGAGCTCGTGTCAGTGTGAATGGAGCAGAATGATTGGTGTGGAGCACGATTTATTGAAAAGGCGAGAACTGGGTTCATTCCAGTTGGTGACTGGATGCAGAATAACAGCAATGAGCTAAGAAGCACAGATCTACCCCAACCAAGCCAACCAAAGGAGAAACATCCATTTCTAATCATTAAATATTCAGAAATTGTGACATTTCATTTTCCATGTTATGTTGTAAGGTGCTGAGAGAGCTTTTTGGATGCCAAACTCTGTGTTCTGTCCAAGTGAAGTTTTGAGCATGTGCAAACAGCCCAGAGATTCCGTCCCCTTGGCAACATGACTGCTTGGGTCTGCCATCTTCCTGTCACTATGTTGGTGCCTTTAAGATATTGTAGAAGAAGGAGCCCTGGTTCTGAGAGAGAATGGCTGGGGAGTCAAACTCCTTCACTTTGCCAGCATCCAACACCAGTACCCGGTGTGAATCCATGATTGTGTTTAACCTTGGACAAACAGAATGAAAGGCAACATAAACACAGGGCCCCAAGATTTGGAAAGCCTCCGACCATCAGGAGCATTACAGCCGTCTGTGCCATGGCAACACAGTCTGAGGGAACAGGCAGGAGGCTGGGAGAACACAGCAAGTCAGGTGGCAACAAGAGGGGAGAGGGAGAGGGAGAGGCTGTCACCGGGTGGGGGGGTGGAATAAGGGAGAGGGTGTCACCAGGGTAAGGGGGGGAGACAGAGAGGGTGTCACGGGGAGGGGGGGGGAGGGAGAGGGTGTCATGGGGGTGAGGAGTGGGAGAGGGTGTCATGGGGGGGGGAGGGAGAGGGTGTCATGGGGCGGAGGAGAGGGAGAGGGTGTCACGGGGAGAGGGAGAGGGTGTCACGGGGGAAGAGAGGGAGAGGGTGTCACAGGGGGGAGATGGAGAGAGTGTCACGGGGGGGCAGGGAGTGGGTGTCGAGGGGGGAGGGAGAGGAAGTGGGTGTCACGGTGGGAGAGAGGGAGAGGGAGCGGGTGTCATTGGGGGGGGGGGAGAGAGGGAGAGGGCGTCACGGGGGGAGGGAGAGGGTGTCACGGGGGGGGAGAGAGAAGGTATCACGGGGTGAGAGGGAAAGGGTGTCACTGGAGGAGAGGGAGAGAGTGTCACGGGGAGGAAGAGGGAGAGGGTGTCACGGGTAGGGAGAGGGAGAGGGTGTCACAGAGGGGAGAGGGAGAGGGTGTCACGGGGGAGAGAGGGAGAGGGAGAGGGTGTCACAAGGGGAGAAAGGGAGAGGGTGTCACGGAGAGGGAGAGGGTGTCACGGGGGGAGAGAGAGGGAGAGGGTATCACGGGGAGGGAGAGGGAGAGGGAGAGCATGTCAAGGGGAGAGGGAGAGGGTGTCGCGGGGGGGGGGAGAGGGAGAGGGTATCGGGGGGAGGAGAGGGAGAGGGTGTCACAGGGGGGGAGAAGGAGAGGGTGCCACGGGGGGGGGGGAAGGAGAGTGTATCACAGGGAGGTGGAGGGAGAGAGTGTCATGGGGAGAGAGAGAGAGTTTGCCACGGGGCGGGATAGGGAGAGGGCGGCACGGGGAGAGGGAAAGGGTGTCACGGGGAGGGAGAGGGAGAGTGTGTCACGGGGAGAGGGAGAGGGAGAGGGTGTCACGGGGAGGGAGAGGGAGAGTGTGTCACGGGGAGAGGGAGAGGGCGAGGGTGTCACGGGGAGGGAGAGGGAGAGGGTGTCACGGGAGGAGAGGGAGAGGGAGAGGGCAGCATGGTGTGAGATGAAGAGCATGTCACGGGGAGAGGGAGAGGGTGTCACGGGGAGAGAGAGAGAGTGTGCCACGGGGCGGGATAGGGAGAGGGCGGCACGGGGAGGGAGAGGGAAAGGGTGTCACGGGGAGGGAGAGGGAGAGTGTGTCACGGGGAGAGGGAGAGGGAGAGGGTGTCACGGGGAGGGAGAGGGAGAGTGTGTCACGGGGAGAGGGAGAGGGCGAGGGTGTCACGGGGAGGGAGAGGGAGAGGGTGTCACGGGAGGAGAGGGAGAGGGTATCATGGGGGAGAGGGAGAGGGTGTCAAGGGGGGGATAGGGAGAGGGCAGCATGGTGTGAGATGAAGAGCATGTCACGGGGAGAGGGAGAGGGTGTCATGGGGAGAGGGAGAGGGAGTCACGGGGGGAGAGGGAGAGGGTGTCACGGGGGGAGAGGGAGAGGGTGTCACGGGGTGAGAGGGAGAGGGTGTCACGGGGTGAGAGGGAGAGGGTGTCACGGGGTGAGAGGGAGAGGGTGTCACGGGGGGAGAGGGAGAGGGTGTCACGGGGAAAGGGAGAGGGTGTCACGGGGGGAGAGAGGGAGAGGGTGTCACAGGGGGAGAGGGAGAGGGTGTCATGGGGTGAGAGGGAGAGGGTGTCATGGGGAGAGGGAGAGGGTGTCATGGGGGATGAGAGGGACAGGGTGTCACGGGGCGGGATGGGGAGAGGGTGTCACGGGGAGAGAGAGAGAGTGTGCCACGGGGTGGGATAGGGAGAGGGCGGCACGGGGAGGGAGAGGGAAAGGGTGTCACGGGGAGGGAGAGGGAGAGTGTGTCACGGGGAGAGGGAGAGGGAGAGGGTGTCACGGGGAGGGAGAGGGAGAGTGTGTCACGGGGAGAGGGAGAGGGAGAGGGTGTCACGGGGAGGGAGAGGGAGAGTGTGTCACGGGGAGAGGGAGAGGGCGAGGGTGTCACGGGGAGGGAGAGGGAGAGGGTGTCACAGGAGGAGAGGGAGAGGGTATCATGGGGGAGAGGGAGAGGGTGTCAAGAGGGGGATAGGGAGAGGGCAGCATGGTGTGAGATGAAGAGCATGTCACGGGGAGAGGGAGAGGGTGTCACGGGGAGAGGGAGAGGGTGTCACGGGGGGAGAGGGAGAGGGTGTCACGGGGGGAGAGGGAGAGGGTGTCACGGGGTGAGAGGGAGAGGGTGTCACGGGGGGAGAGGGAGAGGGTGTCACGGGGAAAGGGAGAGGGTGTCACGGGGGGAGAGAGGGAGAGGGTGTCACAGGGGGACAAGAAGGAGAGGGTGTCACGGTGGGGGAGAGAGGGAGAGGGTGTCACGGGGGGAGGAGAGGGACAGGGTGTCACGGGGGGAGGAGAGGGAGAGGGTGTCACGGGGGGAAGAGAGGTAGAGGGTGCCACAGGGAGGAGAGAGGGAGAGGGTGTCACGGGGGGAGAGAGAGGGTGTCACGGGGGTACGAGAGGGAGAGGGAGAGGGTGTCACGAGGGGGGAGAGGGAGTGGGTGTCGCAGGGAGGGAGAGGGAGTCATGGGGGGAGAAGGAGAGGGTGTCACGGGGGGGAGATGGAGAGAGTGTCACGGGGGGAGAGGGAGGGTGTCACGGGGGGAGAGGGAGAGGGTGTCACGGGGGGAAGAGGGTGTCACGGGGTGAGAGGGAGAGGGTGTCACGGGGGGAGAGAGAGAGGGTGTCACGGGGAAAGGGAGAGGGTGTCACGGGGGGAGAGAGGGAGAGGGTGTCACGGGGGGAGGAGAGGGACAGGGTGTCACGGGGAGAGGGAGAGGGAGAGGGTGTCATGGGGGGATGAGAGGGAGAGGGTGTCACGGGGGGAAGAGAGGTAGAGGATGCCACAGGGAGGAGAGAGGGAGAGGGTGTCACGGGGAGAGAGAGAGGGTGTCACGGGGGTACGAGAGGGAGAGGGAGAGAGTGTCACGAGGGGGGAGAGGGAGTGGGTGTCGCAGGGGGGGGGAGAAGGAGAGGGTGCCACGGGGGGGGGGGGGGGAGGGAGAGTGTGTCACAGGGAGGTGGAGGGAGAGAGTGTCACGGGGAGAGAGGGAGAGGGAGAGGGAGAGGGTGTCACAGGGCAGAGAGGGAGAGGGTGTCGCGGGGGGAGGGAGAGGAAGAGGGAATCACAGGGGAGGGAGAGGGAGAGGCAGAGGGTGTCACGAAGGGGAGAGGGAGAGGGTGTCACGTGGGGAGGGAGAGGAAGAGGGTGTCACGGAGGGAGGGAGAGGGTGTCACAGGGAGGTGGAGGGAGAGAGTGTCACGGGGGGAGAGGAAGAGGGTGTCACGGAGGGGAGAGGGAGAGGGTGTCACGGGGGGGAGAGGGAGAGGGTGTCATGGGCGGTAAAGGGAGAGGGTGTCATGGGCGGTAAAGGGAGAGGGTGTCATGGGGGGTAAAGGGATAGGTAGAGGGTGTCACGGAGAGGGAGAGCGAGAAGGAGAGGGTGTCATGGGGGGAGAGGGAGAGGGAGAGGGAGAGGGTGTCACGGGGGATGAGAGGGAGAGGGAGAGGGTGTCACGGGGAGGAGAGGGTGTCACGGGCGGAGGAGAGGGAGAGGGTGTCACGGGGAGAGGGAGAAAGTGTCACGGGCGGAGGAGAGGGAGAGGGAGAGGGTGTCATGGGTAGAGGGAGGGGGCGAGGGTGTCACGGGGAGGGAGAGGGAGAGGGTGTCACGGGGAGAGAAGGTGTCACGGGGGTACGAGAGGGAGTGGGTGTCGCAGGGAGGGAGAGGGAGTCATGGGGGGGAGAGAGAGAGTGTGCCACGGGGCGGGATAGGGAGAGGGCGGCACGGGGAGGGAGAGGGAAAGGGTGTCACGGGGAGGGAGAGGGAGAGTGTGTCACGGGGCGGGATAGGGAGAGGGTGTCACGGGGAGGGAGAGGGAGAGTGTGTCACGGGGAGAGGGAGAGGGCGAGGGTGTCACGGGGAGGGAGAGGGAGAGGGTGTCACGGGGAGAGAGAGAGTGAGAGGGTGTCACGGGGAGGGAGAGGGAGAGTGTGTCACGGGGAGAGGGAGAGGGCGAGGGTGTCACGGGGAGGGAGAGGGAGAGGGTGTCACGGGGAGAGAGAGAGGGTGTCACGGGGGTACGAGAGGGAGAGGGAGAGGGTGTCACGAGGGGGGAGAGGGAGTGGGTGTTGCAGGGAGGGAGAGGGAGTCATGGGGGGGAGAGAGAGAGGGTGTCACGGGGGGGAGATGGAGAGAGTGTCACGGGGGGGCAGGGAGTGGGTGTCGAGGGGGGAGGGAGAGGAAGTGGGTGTCACAGTGGGAGAGAGGGAGATGGAGCGGGTGTCATTGGGGGGGGGGGGAGAGAGGGAGAGGGCGTCACAGGGGGAGGGAGAGGGTGTCATGGGGGGAGAGAGAGAGGGTGTCACGGGGAGGGAGAGGGAGAGCAAGAGGGAGAGGGTGTCACGGGGAGGAAGAGGGAGAGGGTGTCATGGGGGGGAGAGGGAGAGGGAGAGGGTGTCACGGGGAGGGAGAGGGAGAGCGAGAGGGAGAGGGTGTCATGGGGGGGAGAGGGAGAGGGTGTCACAGGGGGAGAGGGAGAGGGTGTCACAGGGGGAGAGGGAGAGGGTGTCACGGGGGCGGAGAGGGTGAGAGAGAGGGTGTCACAGGGGGAGAGGGAGAGGGTGTCACAGGGAGGTGGAGGGAGATAGTGTCACGGAGGGGAGAGCGAGAGGGTGTCACGGGGAGGGAGAGGGAGAGGGTGTCACGGGGAGGGAGAGGGAGAGCAAGAGGGAGAGGGTGTCACGGGGAGGGAGAGGGAGAGCAAGAGGGAGAGGGTGTCACGGGGAGGAAGAGGGAGAGGGTGTCATGGGGGGGGAGAGGGAGAGGGAGAGGGTGTCACGGGGAGGGAGAGGGAGAGGGAGAGGGAGAGGGTGTCATGGGGGGGAGAGGGAGAGGGAGAGGGTGTCACGGGGAGGGAGAGGGAGAGCGAGAGGGAGAGGGTGTCATGGGGGGGAGAGGGAGAGGGAGAGGGTGTCACGGGGAGGGAGAGGGAGAGCGAGAGGGAGAGGGTGTCATGGGGGGGAGAGGGAGAGGGAGAGGGTGTAACGGGGAGGGAGAGGGAGAGGGTGTCACGGGGGGAGAGGGAGAAAGAGAGGGTGTCACGGGGAGGGAGAGGGAGAGGGTGTCACGGGGAGAGAGAGGGAGAGCAAGAGGGAGAGGGAGAGCGAGAGGGAGAGGGTGTCATGGGGGGGAAGAGGGTGTCATGGGGAGAGAGAGGGAGAGCAAGAGGGAGAGGGAGAGCGAGAGGGAGAGGGTGTCATGGGGGGGAAGAGGGTGTCACGGGGAGAGAGAGGGAGAGCAAGAGGGAGAGGGAGAGCGAGAGGGAGAGGGTGTCATGGGGGGGAGAGGGAGTGGGAGAGGGTGTCACGGGGGGAGAGGGAGAAAGAGAGGGTGTCACGGGGAGGGAGAGGGAGAGGGTGTCACGGGGAGAGAGAGGGAGAGCAAGAGGGAGAGGGAGAGCGAGAGGGAGAGGGTGTCATGGGGGGGAAGAGGGTGTCATGGGGGGGAAGAGGGTGTCATGGGGGGAAAGAGGGTGTCATGGGAGGGAGAGGGTGTCATGGGGGGGAGAGGGTGTCATGGGGGGGAGAGGGAGAGGGAGAGGGTGTCACGGGGAGGGAGAGAGTGTCATGTGGGGGCGAGGGTGTCACGGGGGGAGGGGGACAGTGTCACGGGAGGGAGACGGTGTCACGGGAGGGAGACGGTGTCACGGGGGGGAGAGGGTGTCACGGGGGGGAGAGGGTGTCACGGGGGGGAGAGGGTGTCACGGGGGAGAGAGGGTGTCACGGGGGAGAGAGGGTGTCACGGGGGAGAGAGGGTGTCACGGGGGAGAGAGGGTGTCACGGGGGAGAGGGAGAGGGTGTCACAGGAAGGGAGAGGGTGTCACGGGGAGGGGGAGAGGGAGAGAGTGTCACCGAGGGAGGGGGACAGGGTGGCACAGGGGGGAGAGGGAGAGGGAGAGGGTGTCACTGTGGGAGAGGGAGAGGGTGTCATGGGGAGGGGGAGAGGGAGAGAGTGTCACGGAGGGAGGGGGACAGGGTGGCACAGGGGGGAGAGGGAGAGGGAGAGGGTGTCACTGTGGGAGAGGGAGAGGGTGTCACTGGGGGAGAGGGAGAGGGAGAGGATGCCACGGGGAGGGAGAGGGAGAGGGTGTCACGGGGTGAGTGGGAGAGGGTGGCACGGGGGGAGAGGGAGAGGGTGAGCGTGTCACAGGGAGGAAGAGGGAGAGGGTGTTACAGATAGGGAGGGGGGGAGAGGGGGAGGGTGTCACGGGGGGGAGAGGGAGAGGGAGAGGGTGTCATGGGTGGGAGAGGGAGAGGGAGAGGGAGAGGGAGAGGGAGAGGGAGAGGGTGGCACAGGAGAGAGGGAGGGGGAGGGAGAGAGGGAGGGGGAGGGGGAGAGGGAGACACGGGGGGAGAGGGTGTCACGGGGGGGAGAGGGAGTCGGTGGGGGGAGGGTGATGGTGTCATGGGGGGAGAGGGAGTCGGTGGGGGGAGGGTGATGGTGTCACGGGGGGGAGAGGGAGTCGGTGGGGGGAGGGTGATGGTGTCACGGGGGGGGAGGGCGAGGGCGTCACGGGGGGGGAGGGGGAGGGCGAGGGCGTCACGGGGGGGAGGGGGAGGGCGAGGGCGTCACGGGGGGGAGAGGGTGTCACGGGGGAGAGGGAGAGGGTGTCACGGGAAGGGAGAGGGTGTCACGGGGAGGGGGAGAGGGAGAGAGTGTCACGGAGGGAGGGGGACAGTGTCACGGGGGGGAGACGGTGTCACGGGAGGGAGACGGTGTCACGGGGGGGAGAGGGTGTCACGGGGGGGAGAGGGTGTCACGGGGAGAGAGGGTGTCACGGGGGAGAGGGAGAGGGTGTCACAGGAAGGGAGAGGGTGTCACGGGGAGGGGGAGAGGGAGAGAGTGTCACGGAGGGAGGGGGACAGGGTGGCACAGGGGGGAGAGGGAGAGGGAGAGGGTGTCACTGTGGGAGAGGGAGAGGGTGTCATGGGGAGGGGGAGAGGGAGAGAGTGTCACGGAGGGAGGGGGACAGGGTGGCACAGGGGGGAGAGGGAGAGGGTGTCACTGTGGGAGAGGGAGAGGGTGCCACTGGGAGGGAGAGGGAGAGGGTGCCACGGGGAGGGAGAGGGAGAGGGTGCCACGGGGTGAGTGGGAGAGGGTGGCACGGGGGGAGAGGGAGAGGGTGAGCGTGTCACAGGGAGGAAGAGGGAGAGGGTGTTACAGATAGGGAGGGGGGGAGAGGGGGGAGAGGGGGAGGGTGTCACGGGGGGGGAGAGGGAGAGGGAGAGGGTGTCATGGGTGGGAGAGGGAGAGGGTGTCACATGGGAGAGGGAGAGGGAGAGGGAGAGGGAGAGGGTGGCACAGGAGAGAGGGAGGGGGAGGGGGAGAGGAAGAGGGTGTCACGGGGGGAGAGGGTGTCACGGGGGGGAGAGGGAGTCGGTGGGGGGAGGGTGATGGTGTCATGGGGGAGAGGGAGTCGGTGGGGGGAGGGTGATGGTGTCATGGGGGGGAGAGGGAGTCGGTGGGGGGAGGGTGATGGTGTCATGGGGGAGAGGGAGTCGGTGGGGGGAGGGTGATGGTGTCACGGGGGGGAGAGGGAGTCGGTGGGGGGACGGTGATGGTGTCACGGGGGGGGGGGGGGAGGGCGAGGGCGTCACGGGGGGGAGGGGGAGGGCGAGGGCGTCACGGGGGGGAGGGGGAGGGCGAGGGCGTCACGGGGGGGAGGGGGAGGGTGTCACGCGGTGGGAGAGGGTGTCACGGGGTGGGAGAGGGAGAGGTGTCACGCGGTGGGAGAGGGAGAGGATGTCACGCGGTGGGAGATGGAGAGGGTGTCACAGGGTGAGTGGGAGAGGGTGTCACGGGGGGGAGTGGGAGAGGGGGTCACGGGGGTGAGTGGGAGAGGGGGTCACGGGGGTGAGTGGGAGAGGGGGTCACGGGGTGGGAGAGGGTGTCACGGGGTGAGTGGGAGAGGGTGTCACGGGGGTGAGTGGGAGAGGGTGTCACGGGGTGAGTGGGAGAGGGTGTCACGGGGGTGAGTGGGAGAGGGTGTCACGGGAGTGAGTGGGAGAGGGTGTCACGGGAGTGAGTGGGAGAGGGTGGCACGGTGGGTGAGTGGGTGTCACGGGGGGAGAGGGTGTCACGGGGGAGAGGGTGTCACGGGGGGAGAGGGTGTCACGGGGGGAGAGGGTGTCACGGGGGGAGAGAGAGGGAGAGGGTATCACGGGGAGGGAGAGGGAGAGGGTGTCACAAGGGGAGAAAGGGAGAGGGTGTCACGGAGAGGGAGAGGGTGTCACGGGGGGAGAGAGAGGGAGAGGGTATCACGGGGAGGGAGAGGGAGAGGGAGAGCATGTCAAGGGGAGAGGGAGAGGGTGTCGCGGGGGGGGGGGGAGAGAGGGAGAGGGAGAGGGTGTCACAGGGGGGGAGAAGGAGAGGGTGCCACGGGGGGGGGGGAAGGAGAGTGTATCACAGGGAGGTGGAGGGAGAGAGTGTCACGGGGAGAGAGAGAGAGTTTGCCACGGGGCGGGATAGGGAGAGGGCGGCACGGGGAGAGGGAAAGGGTGTCACGGGGAGGGAGAGGGAGAGTGTGTCACGGGGAGAGGGAGAGGGAGAGGGTGTCACGGGGAGGGAGAGGGAGAGTGTGTCACAGGGAGAGGGAGAGGGCGAGGGTGTCACGGGGAGGTAGAGGGAGAGGGTGTCACGGGAGGAGAGGGAGAGGGTATCATGGGGGAGAGGGAGAGGGAGAGGGCAGCATGGTGTGAGATGAAGAGCATGTCACGGGGAGAGGGAGAGGGTGTCACGGGGAGAGGGAGAGGGTGTCACGGGGGGAGAGGGAGAGGGTGTCACGGGGCGGGATGGGGAGAGGGTGTCACGGGGCGGGATGGGGAGAGGGTGTCACGGGGAGAGAGAGAGAGTGTGCCACGGGGTGGGATAGGGAGAGGGCGGCACGGGGAGGGAGAGGGAAAGGGTGTCACGGGGAGGGAGAGGGAGAGTGTGTCACGGGGAGAGGGAGAGGGAGAGGGTGTCACGGGGAGGGAGAGGGAGAGTGTGTCACGGGGAGAGGGAGAGGGCGAGGGTGTCACGGGGAGGGAGAGGGAGAGGGTGTCACGGGAGGAGAGGGAGAGGGTATCATGGGGGAGAGGGAGAGGGTGTCAAGGGGGGGATAGGGAGAGGGCAGCATGGTGTGAGATGAAGAGGGTGTCATGGGGAGAGGGAGAGGGTGTCACGGGGGGAGAGGGAGAGGGTGTCACGGGGGGAGAGGGAGAGGGTGTCACGGGGTGAGAGGGAGAGGGTGTCACGGGGTGAGAGGGAGAGGGTGTCACGGGGGGAGAGGGAGAGGGTGTCACGGGGAAAGGGAGAGGGTGTCACGGGGGGAGAGAGGGAGAGGGTGTCACAGGGGGAGAGGGAGAGGGTGTCATGGGGTGAGAGGGAGAGGGTGTCATGGGAAGAGGGAGAGGGTGTCACGGGGCGGGATGGGGAGAGGGTGTCACGGGGCGGGATGGGGAGAGGGTGTCACGGGGAGAGAGAGAGAGTGTGCCACGGGGTGGGATAGGGAGAGGGCGGCACGGGGAGGGAGAGGGAAAGGGTGTCACGGGGAGGGAGAGGGAGAGTGTGTCACGGGGAGAGGGAGAGGGAGAGGGTGTCACGGGGAGGGAGAGGGAGAGTGTGTCACGGGGAGAGGGAGAGGGCGAGGGTGTCACGGGGAGGGAGAGGGAGAGGGTGTCACAGGAGGAGAGGGAGAGGGTATCATGGGGGAGAGGGAGAGGGTGTCAAGAGGGGGATAGGGAGAGGGCAGCATGGTGTGAGATGAAGAGCATGTCACGGGGAGAGGGAGAGGGTGTCACGGGGAGAGGGAGAGGGTGTCACGGGGGGAGAGGGAGAGGGTGTCACGGGGGGAGAGGGAGAGGGTGTCACGGGGTGAGAGGGAGAGGGTGTCACGGGGGGAGAGGGAGAGGGTGTCACGGGGAAAGGGAGAGGGTGTCACGGGGGGAGAGAGGGAGAGGGTGTCACAGGGGGACAAGAAGGAGAGGGTGTCACGGTGGGGGAGAGAGGGAGAGGGTGTCACGGGGGGAGGAGAGGGACAGGGTGTCACGGGGGGAGGGAGAGGGAGAGGGTGTCACGGGGGGATGAGAGGGAGAGGGTGTCACGGGGGGAAGAGAGGTAGAGGGTGCCACAGGGAGGAGAGAGGGAGAGGGTGTCACGGGGGGAGAGAGAGGGTGTCACGGGGGTACGAGAGGGAGAGGGAGAGGGTGTCACGAGGGGGGAGAGGGAGTGGGTGTCGCAGGGAGGGAGAGGGAGTCATGGGGGGAGAAGGAGAGGGTGTCACGGGGGGGAGATGGAGAGAGTGTCACGGGGGGAGAGGGAGGGTGTCACGGGGGGAGAGGGAGAGGGTGTCACGGGGGGAAGAGGGTGTCACGGGGTGAGAGGGAGAGGGTGTCACGGGGTGAGAGGGAGAGGGTGTCACGGGGGGAGAGGGAGAGGGTGTCACGGGGAAAGGGAGAGGGTGTCACGGGGGGAGAGAGGGAGAGGGTGTCACGGGGGGAGGAGAGGGACAGGGTGTCACGGGGAGAGGGAGAGGGAGAGGGTGTCATGGGGGGATGAGAGGGAGAGGGTGTCACGGGGGGAAGAGAGGTAGAGGATGCCACAGGGAGGAGAGAGGGAGAGGGTGTCACGGGGAGAGAGAGAGGGTGTCACGGGGGTACGAGAGGGAGAGGGAGAGAGTGTCACGAGGGGGGAGAGGGAGTGGGTGTCGCAGGGGGGGAGAAGGAGAGGGTGCCACGGGGGGGGGGGGGGAGGGAGAGTGTGTCACAGGGAGGTGGAGGGAGAGAGTGTCACGGGGAGAGAGGGAGAGGGAGAGGGAGAGGGTGTCACAGGGCAGAGAGGGAGAGGGTGTCGCGGGGGGAGGGAGAGGAAGAGGGAATCACGGGGGAGGGAGAGGGAGAGGCAGAGGGTGTCACGAAGGGGAGAGGGAGAGGGTGTCACGTGGGGAGGGAGAGGAAGAGGGTGTCACGGAGGGAGGGAGAGGGTGTCACAGGGAGGTGGAGGGAGAGAGTGTCACGGGGGGAGAGGAAGAGGGTGTCACGGAGGGGAGAGGGAGAGGGTGTCACGGAGGGGAGAGGGAGAGGGTGTCATGGGCGGTAAAGGGAGAGGGTGTCATGGGCGGTAAAGGGAGAGGGTGTCATGGGGGGTAAAGGGATAGGGAGAGGGTGTCACGGAGAGGGAGAGCGAGAAGGAGAGGGTGTCATGGGGGGAGAGGGAGAGGGAGAGGGAGAGGGTGTCACGGGGGATGAGAGGGAGAGGGAGAGGGTGTCACGGGGAGGAGAGGGTGTCACGGGCGGAGGAGAGGGAGAGGGTGTCACGGGGAGAGGGAGAAAGTGTCACGGGCGGAGGAGAGGGAGAGGGTGTCATGGGGAGAGGGAGGGGGCGAGGGTGTCACGGGGAGGGAGAGGGAGAGGGTGTCACGGGGAGAGAAGGTGTCACGGGGGTACGAGAGGGAGAGGGAGAGGGTGTCACGAGGGGGGAGAGGGAGTGGGTGTCGCAGGGAGGGAGAGGGAGTCATGGGGGGGAGAGAGAGAGTGTGCCACGGGGCGGGATAGGGAGAGGGCGGCACGGGGAGGGAGAGGGAAAGGGTGTCACGGGGAGGGAGAGGGAGAGTGTGTCACGGGGCGGGATAGGGAGAGGGTGTCACGGGGAGGGAGAGGGAGAGTGTGTCACGGGGAGAGGGAGAGGGCGAGGGTGTCACGGGGAGGGAGAGGGAGAGGGTGTCACGGGGAGAGAGAGAGGGAGAGGGTGTCACGGGGAGGGAGAGGGAGAGTGTGTCACGGGGAGAGGGAGAGGGCGAGGGTGTCACGGGGAGGGAGAGGGAGAGGGTGTCACGGGGAGAGAGAGAGGGTGTCACGGGGGTACGAGAGGGAGAGGGAGAGGGTGTCACGAGGGGGGAGAGGGAGTGGGTGTTGCAGGGAGGGAGAGGGAGTCATGGGGGGGAGAGAGAGAGGGTGTCACGGGGGGGAGATGGAGAGAGTGTCACGGGGGGGCAGGGAGTGGGTGTCGAGGGGGGAGGGAGAGGAAGTGGGTGTCACAGTGGGAGAGAGGGAGATGGAGCGGGTGTCATTGGGGGGGGGGGAGAGAGGGAGAGGGCGTCACAGGGGGAGGGAGAGGGTGTCATGGGGGGAGAGAGAGAGGGTGTCACGGGGAGGGAGAGGGAGAGCAAGAGGGAGAGGGTGTCACGGGGAGGAAGAGGGAGAGGGTGTCATGGGGGGGAGAGGGAGAGGGAGAGGGTGTCACGGGGAGGGAGAGGGAGAGCGAGAGGGAGAGGGTGTCATGGGGGGGAGAGGGAGAGGGTGTCACAGGGGGAGAGGGAGAGGGTGTCACAGGGGGAGAGGGAGAGGGTGTCACGGGGGCGGAGAGGGTGAGAGAGAGGGTGTCACAGGGGGAGAGGGAGAGGGTGTCACAGGGAGGTGGAGGGAGATAGTGTCACGGAGGGGAGAGCGAGAGGGTGTCACGGGGAGGGAGCGGGAGAGGGTGTCACGGGGAGGGAGAGGGAGAGCAAGAGGGAGAGGGTGTCACGGGGAGGAAGAGGGAGAGGGTGTCATGGGGGGGAGAGGGAGAGGGAGAGCGAGAGGGAGAGGGTGTCATGGGGGGGAGAGGGAGAGGGAGAGGGTGTCACGGGGAGGGAGAGGGAGAGGGAGAGGGAGAGGGTGTCATGGGGGGGAGAGGGAGAGGGAGAGGGTGTCACGGGGAGGGAGAGGGAGAGCGAGAGGGAGAGGGTGTCATGGGGTGGAGAGGGAGAGGGAGAGGGTGTCACGGGGAGGGAGAGGGAGAGCGAGAGGGAGAGGGTGTCATGGGGGGGAGAGGGAGAGGGAGAGGGTGTAACGGGGAGGAGAGGGAGAGGGTGTCACGGGGGGAGAGGGAGAAAGAGAGGGTGTCACGGGGAGGGAGAGGGAGAGGGTGTCACGGGGAGAGAGAGGGAGAGCAAGAGGGAGAGGGAGAGCGAGAGGGAGAGGGTGTCATGGGGGGGAAGAGGGTGTCATGGGGAGAGAGAGGGAGAGCAAGAGGGAGAGGGAGAGCGAGAGGGAGAGGGTGTCATGGGGGGAAGAGGGTGTCACGGGGAGAGAGAGGGAGAGCAAGAGGGAGAGGGAGAGCGAGAGGGAGAGGGTGTCATGGGGGGGAGAGGGAGTGGGAGAGGGTGTCACGGGGGGAGAGGGAGAAAGAGAGGGTGTCACGGGGAGGGAGAGGGAGAGGGTGTCACGGGGAGAGAGAGGGAGAGCAAGAGGGAGAGGGAGAGCGAGAGGGTGTCATGGGGGGGGAAGAGGGTGTCATGGGGGGGAAGAGGGTGTCATGGGGGGGAAGAGGGTGTCATGGGGGGAAAGAGGGTGTCATGGGAGGGAGAGGGTGTCATGGGGGGGAGAGGGGTGTCATGGGGGGGAGAGGGTGTCATGGGGGGGAGAGGGAGAGGGAGAGGGTGTCACGGGGAGGGAGAGAGTGTCATGTGGGGGGCGAGGGTGTCACGGGGGGAGGGGGACAGTGTCACGGGAGGGAGAGGGTGTCACGGGGGGGAGAGGGTGTCACGGGGGGAGAGGGTGACACGGGGGGGAGAGGGTGTCACGGGGGGAGAGGGAGAGGGTGTCACGGGAAGGGAGAGGGGTGTCACGGGGAGGGGGAGAGGGAGAGAGTGTCACGGAGGGAGGGGGACAGTGTCACGGGAGGGAGACGGTGTCACGGGAGGGAGACGGTGTCACGGGAGGGAGACGGTGTCACGGGGGGGAGACGGTGTCACGGGGGGGAGAGGGTGTCACGGGGGAGAGAGGGTGTCACGGGGGAGAGAGGGTGTCACGGGGGAGAGGGAGAGGGTGTCACAGGAAGGGAGAGGGTGTCACGGGGAGGGGGAGAGGGAGAGAGTGTCACCGAGGGAGGGGGACAGGGTGGCACAGGGGGGAGAGGGAGAGGGAGAGGGTGTCACTGTGGGAGAGGGAGAGGGTGTCACTGGGGGAGAGGGAGAGGGAGAGGATGCCACGGGGAGGGAGAGGGAGAGGGTGTCACGGGGTGAGTGGGAGAGGGTGGCACGGGGGGAGAGGGAGAGGGTGAGCGTGTCACAGGGAGGAAGAGGGAGAGGGTGTTACAGATAGGGAGGGGGGGAGAGGGGGAGGGTGTCACGGGGGGGGGAGAGGGAGAGGGAGAGGGTGTCATGGGTGGGAGAGGGAGAGGGAGAGGGTGTCACGGGGGGAGAGGGAGAGGGAGAGGGTGGCACAGGAGAGAGGGAGGGGGGAGGGAGAGAGGGAGGGGGAGGGGGAGAGGGAGACACGGGGGGAGAGGGTGTCACGGGGGGGAGAGGGAGTCGGTGGGGGGAGGGTGATGGTGTCATGGGGGGAGAGGGAGTCGGTGGGGGGAGGGTGATGGTGTCACGGGGGGGAGAGGGAGTCGGTGGGGGGAGGGTGATGGTGTCACGGGGGGGGAGGGCGAGGGCGTCACGGGGGGGGAGGGGGAGGGCGAGGGCGTCACGGGGGGGAGAGGGTGTCACGGGGGAGAGGGAGAGGGTGTCACGGGAAGGGAGAGGGTGTCACGGGAGGGGGAGAGGGAGAGAGTGTCACGGAGGGAGGGGGACAGTGTCACGGGAGGGAGACGGTGTCACGGGAGGGAGACGGTGTCACGGGAGGAGACGGTGTCACGGGGGGAGAGGGTGTCACGGGGGGGAGAGGGTGTCACGGGGGGGAGAGGGTGTCACGGGGAGAGAGGGTGTCACGGGGGAGAGGGAGAGGGTATCACAGGAAGGGAGAGGGTGTCACGGGAGGGGGAGAGGGAGAGAGTGTCACGGAGGGAGGGGGACAGGGTGGCACAGGGGGAAGAGGGAGAGGGAGAGGGTGTCACTGTGGGAGAGGAGAGGGTGTCATGGGGAGGGGGAGAGGGAGAGAGTGTCACGGAGGGAGGGGGACAGGGTGGCACAGGGGGGAGAGGGAGAGGGTGTCACTGTGGGAGAGGGAGAGGGTGCCACTGGGAGGGAGAGGGAGAGGGTGCCACGGGGAGGGAGAGGGAGAGGGTGCCACGGGGTGAGTGGGAGAGGGTGGCACGGGGGGAGAGGGAGAGGGTGAGCGTGTCACAGGGAGGAAGAGGGAGAGGGTGTTACAGATAGGGAGGGGGGGAGAGGGGGGAGAGGGGGAGGGTGTCACGGGGGGGGAGAGGAGAGGGAGAGGGTGTCATGGGTGGGAGAGGGAGAGGGTGTCACATGGGAGAGGGAGAGGGAGAGGGAGAGGGTGGCACAGGAGAGAGGGAGGGGGAGGGAGAGAGGGGAGGGGGAGGGGGGAGAGGAAGAGGGTGTCACGGGGGGAGAGGGTGTCACGGGGGGGAGAGGGAGTCGGTGGGGGGAGGGTGATGGTGTCATGGGGGAGAGGGAGTCGGTGGGGGGAGGGTGATGGTGTCACGGGGGGGAGAGGGAGTCGGTGGGGGGAGGGTGATGGTGTCATGGGGGAGAGGGAGTCGGTGGGGGGAGGGTGATGGTGTCACGGGGGGGAGAGGGAGTCGGTGTGGGGAGGGTGATGGTGTCACGGGGGGGGGGGGGGAGGGCGAGGGCGTCACCGGGGGGAGGGGGAGGGCGAGGGCGTCACGGGGGGGAGGGAGAGGGTGTCACGCGGTGGGAGAGGGTGTCACGGGGTGGGAGAGGGAAAGGGTGTCACGCGGTGGGAGAGGGAGAGGATGTCACGCGGTGGGAGATGGAGAGGGTGTCACAGGGTGAGTGGGAGAGGGTGTCACGGGGGGGAGTGGGAGAGGGGGTCACGGGGGTGAGTGGGAGAGGGGGTCACGGGGTGAGTGGGAGAGGGGGTCACGGGGTGGGAGAGGGTGTCACGGGGTGAGTGGGAGAGGGTGTCACGGGGTGAGTGGGAGAGGTGTCACGGGGGTGAGTGGGAGAGGGTGTCACGGGGGTGAGGGGAGAGGGTGTCACGGGAGTGAGTGGGAGAGGGTGGCACGGTGGGTGAGTGGGTGTCACGGGGGGAGAGGGTGTCACGGGGGAGAGGGTGTCACGGGGGGGAGAGGGTGTCACGGGGGAGAGGGTGTCACGGGGGAGTGGGTGTCACGGGGGAGTGGGTGTCACGGGGGGAGTGGGTGTCACGGGGGAGTGGGTGTCACGGGGGGAGAGGGTGTCACGGTGTGGGAGAGGGAGAGGGTGTCACGGGGGGGGGAGGGTGTCACGGGGGGGGAGAGGGTGTCACGGGGGGGAGAGGGTTGTCACGGGGGGGAGAGGGAGAGGGAGAGGGAGAGGGTGTCACGGCGGGGGAGAGGGTGTCACGGGGGGGGAGAGGGTGTCACGGGGGGGAGAGGGAGAGGGAGAGGGAGAGGGTGTCACGGGGGGGAGAGGGTGTCACGGTGGGGGGGAGAGGGTGTCACGGGGGGGGGAGAGGGTGTCACGGGGGGGGGAGAGGTGTCACGGTGTGGGAGAGGGTGTCACGGTGTGGGAGAGGGTGTCACGGTGTGGGAGAGGGAGAGGGAGAGGGAGAGGGTGTCACGGGGGGGGAGAGGGTGTCACGGGGGGGGAGAGGGTGTCACGGGGGGGGAGAGGGTGTCACGGGGGGAAGAGGGTGTAACGGGGGGAAGAGGGTGTCACGGGGGGAGGGAGAGGGTGTCACGGGGGTGCAGAGGGAGAGGGTGTCACGGGGGTGCAGAGGGAGAGGGTGTCACGGGGGGGAGAGGGAGAGGGAGAGGGTGTCACGGGGGGGAGAGGGAGAGGGAGTCACGGGGGGGAGAGGGAGGGGGAGAGGGAGAGGGAGAGGGAGAGGGTGTCATGGGTGGGAGAGGGAGAGGGAGAGGGAGAGGGTGTCACGAGGGAGAGGGTGTCACAAGGGAGAGGGAGAGGGAGAGGGTGTCACGGGGGGGAGAGGAGAGGGAGAGGGAGAGGGAGAGGGTGTCACGGGGGTAGAGGGAGAGGGAGAGGGTGTCATGGGTGGGAGAGGGAGAGGGAGAGGGTGTCATGGGTGGGAGAGGGAGAGGGAGAGGGAGAGGGAGAGGGAGAGGGTGTCACGAGGGAGAGGGTGTCACAAGGGAGAGGGAGAGGGAGAGGGAGAGGGAGACGGTGTCACGGGGGGAGAGGGAGACGGTGTCACGGGGGGAGAGGGAGAGGGTGTCACGGGGGAGAGGGTGTCACAAGGGAGAGGGAGAGGGAGAGGGTGTCACGGGGGAGAGGGACAGGGAGAGGGAGAGGGAGAGGGTGTCAGGGGGGAGAGGGTGTCACGGGGGGAGAGGGTGTCACGGGGGGAAGGGAGAGGGTGTCACGGGGGGAAGGGGAGAGGGTTGTCACGGGGGGAGGGAGAGGGTGTCACGGGGTGGGAGGGGAAGAGGGTGTCACGGGGTGGGAGGGGAAGAGGGTGTCACGGGGTGCAAGAGGGTGTCACGGGGTGGGTGGGGAAGAGGGTGTCACGAGGGGGAGAGGGAGGGGGAGAGGGAGATGGTGGCACAGGAGAGAGGGAGGGGGAGAGGGAGGGGCGTCACGAGGGGGAGAGGGAGGAGTGTCACGAGGGGGAGAGGGAGGGGTGTCACGAGGGGGAGAGGGTGTCACGAGGGGGAGAGGGAGGGTGTCACGAGGGGGAGAGGGAGGGGTGTCACGAGGGGGAGAGGGAGAGGGTGTCACGGGGGGGAGAGGGTGTCACGGGGGGAGAGGGTGTCACGGGGGGAGAGGGTGTCACGGGGGGGAGAGGGCGTCACGGGGGGGAGAGGGCGTCACGGGGGGGGAGAGGGCATCACGGGGGGAGAGGGCGTCATGGGGGGGAGAGGAGGGATGTCACGGGGGGGAGAGGGAGGGGTGTCACGGGGGGGAGAGGGCGTCACGGGGGGAGAGGGCGTCACGGGGGGGAGAGGGTGTCACGGGGGGGAGAGGGTGTCACGGGGGGAGAGGGTGTCACGGGGAGAGAGGGTGTCACGGGGGAGAGGGAGAGGGTATCACAGGAAGGGAGAGGGTGTCACGGGGAGGGGGAGAGGGAGAGAGTGTCACGGAGGGAGGGGGACAGGGTGGCACAGGGGGGAAGAGGGAGAGGGAGAGGGAGAGGGTGTCACTGTGGGAGAGGGAGAGGGTGTCATGGGGAGGGGGAGAGGGAGAGAGTGTCACGGAGGGAGGGGGACAGGGTGGCACAGGGGGGAGAGGGAGAGGGTGTCACTGTGGGAGAGGGAGAGGGTGCCACTGGGAGGGAGAGGGAGAGGGTGCCACGGGGAGGGAGAGGGAGAGGGTGCCACGGGGTGAGTGGGAGAGGGTGGCACGGGGGGAGAGGGAGAGGGTGAGCGTGTCACAGGGAGGAAGAGGGAGAGGGTGTTACAGATAGGGAGGGGGGGAGAGGGGGGAGAGGGGGAGGGTGTCACGGGGGGGGAGAGGAGAGGGAGAGGGTGTCATGGGTGGGAGAGGGAGAGGGTGTCACATGGGAGAGGGAGAGGGAGAGGGAGAGGGTGGCACAGGAGAGAGGGAGGGGAGGGAGAGAGGGAGGGGGAGGGGGAGAGGAAGAGGGTGTCACGGGGGGAGAGGGTGTCACGGGGGGGAGAGGGAGTCGGTGGGGGGAGGGTGATGGTGTCATGGGGGAGAGGGAGTCGGTGGGGGGAGGGTGATGGTGTCACGGGGGGGAGAGGGAGTCGGTGGGGGGAGGGTGATGGTGTCATGGGGGAGAGGGAGTCGGTGGGGGGAGGGTGATGGTGTCACGGGGGGGAGAGGGAGTCGGTGTGGGGAGGGTGATGGTGTCACGGGGGGGGGGGGGAGGGCGAGGGCGTCACCGGGGGGAGGGGGAGGGCGAGGGCGTCACGGGGGGGAGGGAGAGGGTGTCACGCGGTGGGAGAGGGTGTCACGGGGTGGGAGAGGGAAAGGGTGTCACGCGGTGGGAGAGGGAGAGGATGTCACGCGGTGGGAGATGGAGAGGGTGTCACAGGGTGAGTGGGAGAGGGTGTCACGGGGGGGAGTGGGAGAGGGGGTCACGGGGGTGAGTGGGAGAGGGGGTCACGGGGGGTGAGTGGGAGAGGGGGTCACGGGGTGGGAGAGGGTGTCACGGGGTGAGTGGGAGAGGGTGTCACGGGGGTGAGTGGGAGAGGGTGTCACGGGGGTGAGTGGGAGAGGGTGTCACGGGGGTGAGTGGGAGAGGGTGTCACGGGAGTGAGTGGGAGAGGGTGGCACGGTGGGTGAGTGGGTGTCACGGGGGGAGAGGGTGTCACGGGGGAGAGGGTGTCACGGGGGGAGAGGGTGTCACGGGGGAGTGGGTGTCACGGGGGAGTGGGTGTCACGGGGGGAGTGGGTGTCACGGGGGAGTGGGTGTCACGGGGGAGAGGGGTGTCACGGTGTGGGAGAGGGAGAGGGTGTCACGGGGGGGGGGAGGGTGTCACGGGGGGGAGAGGGTGTCACGGGGGGAGAGGGTGTCACGGGGGGGGAGAGGGAGAGGGAGAGGGAGAGGGTGTCACGGCGGGGAGAGGGTGTCACGGGGGGGGAGAGGGTGTCACGGGGGGGAGAGGGAGAGGGAGAGGGAGAGGGTGTCACGGGGGGGGAGAGGGTGTCACGGTGGGGGGGAGAGGGTGTCACGGGGGGGGGAGAGGGTGTCACGGGGGGGGGAGAGGGTGTCACGGTGTGGGAGAGGGTGTCACGGTGTGGGAGAGGGTGTCACGGTGTGGGAGAGGGAGAGGGAGAGGGAGAGGGGTGTCACGGGGGGGAGAGGGTGTCACGGGGGGGGAGAGGGTGTCACGGGGGGGGAGAGGGTGTCACGGGGGGAAGAGGGTGTAACGGGGGAAGAGGGTGTCACGGGGGGAGGGAGAGGGTGTCACGGGGGTGCAGAGGGAGAGGTGTCACGGGGGTGCAGAGGGAGAGGGTGTCACGGGGGGGAGAGGGAGAGGGAGAGGGTGTCACGGGGGGGAGAGGGAGAGGGAGTCACGGGGGGGAGAGGGAGGGGGAGAGGGAGAGGGAGAGGGAGAGGGTGTCATGGGTGGGAGAGGGAGAGGGAGAGGGAGAGGGTGTCACGAGGGAGAGGGTGTCACAAGGGAGAGGGAGAGGGAGAGGGTGTCACGGGGGGGAGAGGGAGAGGGAGAGGGAGAGGGAGAGGGTGTCACGGGGGGTAGAGGGAGAGGGAGAGGGTGTCATGGGTGGGAGAGGGAGAGGGAGAGGGTGTCATGGGTGGGAGAGGGAGAGGGAGAGGGAGAGGGAGAGGGAGAGGGTGTCACGAGGGAGAGGGTGTCACAAGGGAGAGGGAGAGGGAGAGGGAGAGGGAGACGGTGTCACGGGGGGAGAGGAGACGGTGTCACGGGGGGAGAGGGAGAGGGTGTCACGGGGGGAGAGGGTGTCACAAGGGAGAGGGAGAGGGAGAGGGTGTCACGGGGGGAGAGGGACAGGGAGAGGGAGAGGGAGAGGGTGTCAGGGGGGAGAGGGTGTCACGGGGGGAGAGGGTGTCACGGGGGAAGGGAGAGGGTGTCACGGGGGGAAGGAGAGGGTGTCACGGGGGGAGGGAGAGGGTGTCACGGGGTGGGAGGGGAAGAGGGTGTCACGGGGTGGGAGGGGAAGAGGGTGTCACGGGGTGCAAGAGGGTGTCACGGGGTGGGTGGGGAAGAGGGTGTCACGAGGGGAGAGGGAGGGGGAGAGGGAGATGGTGGCACAGGAGAGAGGGAGGGGGAGAGGGAGGGGTGTCACGAGGGGGAGAGGGAGGAGTGTCACGAGGGGGAGAGGGAGGGGTGTCACGAGGGGGAGAGGGTGTCACGAGGGGGAGAGGGAGGGGTGTCACGAGGGGGAGAGGGAGGGGTGTCACGAGGGGGAGAGGGAGAGGGTGTCACGGGGGGGAGAGGGTGTCACGGGGGGAGAGGGTGTCACGGGGGGAGAGGGTGTCACGGGGGGGGGGGAGAGGGTGTCACGGGGGGAGAGGGCGTCACGGGGGGGAGAGGGCGTCACGGGGGGGAGAGGGCATCACGGGGGGAGAGGGCGTCATGGGGGGGAGAGGGAGGGATGTCACGGGGGGGAGAGGGAGGGGTGTCACGGGGGGGAGAGGGCGTCACGGGGGGAGAGGGCGTCACGGGGGGGAGAGGGCGTCACGGGGGGGAGAGGGCGTCACGGGGGGGAGAGGGCGTCACGGGGGGGAGAGGGGGTCGGTGGGTGGAGAGGGGGTCGGTGGGGGGAGAGGGGGTCGGTGGGGGGAGGGTGATGGTGTCACGGGGGGGGAGGGTGATGGTGTCACGGGGGGGAGGGGAAGAGGGTGTCACGGGGTGGGAGGGGAAGAGGGGGTCACGGGGTGGGAGGGGAAGAGGCGGTCACGGAGGGAGGGGAAGAGGGGGTCACGGGGTGGGAGGGGAAGAGGGGGTCACGGGGTGGGAGGGGAAGAGGGGGTCACGGAGGGAGGGGAAGAGGGGGTCACGGGGTGGAAGAGGGGGTCACGGGGTGGAAGAGGGGGTCACGGGGTGGGAGGGGAAGAGGGGGTCACGGGGTGGGAGGGGAAGGGGGGTCACGGGGTGGGTGGGGAAGAGGGTGTTACGGGGTGCAAGAGGGTGTCACGGGGTGGGTGGGGAAGAGGGTGTCACGAGGGGGAGAGGGAGGGGGAGAGGGAGAGGGAGATGGTGGCACAGGAGAGTGGGAGGGGGAGAGGGAGGGGTGTCACGAGGGGGAGAGGGAGGAGTGTCACGAGGGGGAGAGGGAGGGGTGTCACGAGGGGGAGAGGGTGTCACGAGGGGGAGAGGGAGGGGTGTCACGAGGGGGAGAGGGAGGGGTGTCACGGCGGGGAGAGGGAGAGGGTGTCACGGGGGGGGAGAGGGTGTCACGGGGGGAGAGGGTGTCACGGGGGGGAGAGGGCGTCACGGTGGGGAGAGGGCGTCACGGGGGGGAGAGGGCGTCACGGGGGGGAGAGGGCGTCACGGGGGGGAGAGGGCGTCACGGGGGGGAGAGGGCATCACGGGGGGAGAGGGCGTCATGGGGGGGAGAGGGAGGGGTGTCACGGGGGGGAGAGGGCGTCACGGGGGGGAGAGGGCGTCACGGGGGGGAGAGGGCGTCACGGGGGGGAGAGGGGGTCGGTGGGGGGAGAGGGGGTCGGTGGGGGGAGAGGGGGTCGGTGGGGGGAGGGTGATGGTGTCACGGGGGGGAGGGGAAGAGGGTGTCACGGGGTGGGAGGGGAAGAGGTGGTCACGGAGGGAGGGGAAGAGGGGGTCACGGGGTGGGTGGGGAAGAGGGGGTCACGGGGTGGGAGGGGAAGAGGGGGTCACGGGGTGGAAGAGGGGGTCACGGGGTGGAAGAGGGGGTCACGGGGTGGAAGAGGGGGTCACGGGGTGGGAGGGGAAGAGGGGGTCACGGGGTGGGAGGGGAAGAGGGGGTCACGGGGTGGGTGGGGAAGAGGGGGTCACGGGGTGGGTGGGGAAGAGGGGGTCACGGGGTGGGTGGGGAAGAGGGGGTCACGGGGTGGGAGGGGAAGAGGGGTTCACGGATGGGGGGGAAGAGGGGGTCACAGAGGGAGGGGAAGAGGGGGTCACGGAGTGGGAGGGGAAGAGGGGGTCACGGGGTGGGAGGGGAAGAGGGGGTCACGGGGTGGGAGGGGAAGAGGGGGTCACGGGGTGGAAGAGGGGGTCACGGGGTGGAAGAGGGGGTCACGGGGTGGAAGAGGGGGTCACGGGGTGGGAGGGGAAGAGGGGGTCACGGGGTGGGAGGGGAAGAGGGGGTCACGGGGTGGGAGGGGAAGAGGGGGTCACGGGGTGGGTGGGGAAGAGGGGGTCACGGGGTGGGTGGGGAAGAGGGGGTCACGGGCTGGGAGGGGAAGAGGGGGTCACGGGCTGGGAGGGGAAGAGGGGGTCACGGGCTGGGAGGGGAAGAGGGGGTCACGGGGTGGGTGGGGAAGAGGGGGTCACGGGGTGGGTGGGGAAGAGGGGGTCACGGGGTGGGTGGGGAAGAGAGGAAGAGGGGGTCACGGGGTGGGAGGGGAAGAGAGGAAGAGGGGGTCACGGGGTGGGTGGGGAAGAGGGGGTCACGGGGTGGGTGGGGAAGAGGGGGTCACGGGGTGGGTGGGGAAGAGGGGGTCACGGGCTGGGAGGGGAAGAGGGGGTGAGGGGGTCACGGGGTGGGTGGGGAAGAGGGGGTCACGGGGTGGGTGGGGAAGAGGGGGTCACGGGGTGGGTGGGGAAGAGGGGGTCACGGGGTGGTTGGGGAAGAGGGGGTCACGGGGTGGGTGGGGAAGAGGGGGTCACGGGGTGGGGAAGAAGGGGTCACGGGGTGGGGGGGAAGAGGGGGTCACGGGGTGGGTGGGGAAGAGGGGGTCACGGGGTGGGTGGGGAAGAGGGTGTCACGGGGTGGGTGGGGAAGAGGGGGTCACGGGGTGGGAGGGGAAGAAGGGGTCACGGGGTGGGGGGGAAGAGGGGGTCACGGAGGGAGGGAGTGGGACCTTCCCCCTCCTGCCTCCTTCCTGTCTCCCTTGGATTGCAGCTCCTGCAGTTTTCCTGCCTGTCCACACAGACCCCTATCCCCCTCAGCGTTGATGTTTCTCAGAGAATCCAAACCACGTGGCTACAGTCTATCCAACCCATTGGGTCAACACCAAGCCTCCAATCAGCCTCACCACATGGCATCCTACATGTCCCATTGGCGAACCCCCCTCCAGTGGCCAGCCCAGCTGGCCTGCACACAGGGAGATGGTGCAAACCCTGAGGCTGAACTCGAAACCAGGTCCCTGGTGCTCTCAGGTAGCACTGCCACCCTCACTGAGCCAACTGTTTGTTTGGGAAAGGAGAATTCCCTGGAAGCCCAGCCCGGCCCAGCCCAGCGCCAAGGAGCCTCAGAGAGCAGCATGTGCTGCAGGAGGTGC